>NC_025993.2:109198974-109275971 GCF_000442705.2 Elaeis guineensis | reverse complement strand
GTTTTTTTTTCTTCCCTTTCGAAAAGTAGTGGAGAAGATAGAGAAGGTTTCTACTATATTTGAAATAGCTTGATCCAATTTTAAGCCAAGGTAGAGATTTGTTATGTGGCTCTAAAATTGTGAGCTAAGTTTCCTATTTTATCATATGGTATATTTGTCATGGTATCAATCTGATAGAATAATCTAAATCATATTGATCTTATAAAATCAAGTCAAGAAAGAAAGAAATAATAGAATCAATCCAAGATTTCAATAATCAAAGGTCAACTATGATCTTAGTAATTAAGAAAATCTGTCAAGAGAATCAATCATAACCAGCAGTACGATTTTGACAATTAAAAAAATCTATCAAGAGAATCGGTTATTACTGACAGTACTATTTTTTGAATATTCCCTTCTGATTTTTCTTTCCTTATTATATATATTTTCATTCTACACTACCATCTGAAAGAAAGCAAGAGAGCGAGAGTTTTAAACTTGAGAGCTTCTCTTTTATGTGAGATTTGGATGTATTGGGATTTTGGATTTGAGAGATAACTATTTGTTTTTGTACTCCATTTTATTATAGTGGAATTCTTTTACTCTGTCCTCACCCGTAGAGTAGGTACACTGCTGAATTACATAAATTACTATGTCAATGTGTTTTTTCTTCTTTCTGTACTTTTCATATCTTTCATAACAATATATCTTTCATTAACAAGAAATTAGGAGCAAGAAAAGTCATTCCAGTCTCATTTTTTTAAAAAAAAGAAGAAAAGAATGCAGTCAAAAAGGAATTAAGAATCTAAAGAATCATTTATAGCCTTAAACTTAGATGGTAAATGAACTATTTATCCAGAAAGAATTACATGGTAAAAATAAGTTACGACTTAATCAGCCCATGATGTCGAGGGCACAAAGCCACCACTGATCACTCAAAAATAACAGAGTTTTATGATTGGTCGAGCTACCGTGCGAACCAAAGCAGGACTTCTCACTGTAGGACTCAACACTGACGCTTACATTGGTCGAAAAAAAATTTAAATCCATGTTCTTGTATAGGTTGAAGAAAATTAAATCCATGTTCTTTCACAGGCTGAAAAAAAACTAAATCCATGCAACCTTGTTTCTCATGTTCATTTCTAGCTTCTGCTTTGCCTTCGCAAGGCCACCACTGCTTCAAACCTTGGCTCCTTGGGCTGAAACTTCTGCTTGACATACACATCCATGTAGTCCCCAAACACAAACTTGGGGTACAAAGGTTGAGCCTCTTCTCCAGTGGTTGCTGGAGCTATGGTGGCCTTGAGGGAGGGGTTGTAGAAGGACGCAATGGAGCGGCGGTTACTGTTGCTGGTGGCGAGCACACGGTGCCACGCGCTCTTGTATCGTCCATTGCTGAGCACCTCTATCTGATCTCCGGTGTTGATCACAATGGCATTGGCTACAGGCTGGACATCGATCCACCGGCCATCTTTAAGTATCTGGAGTCCGCCCACTTTGTCATCTTGGAAAAGCAGGATGACACCGCCGGCATCGGTGTGGGCACGAAGGCCTTGAACCAGGTCGAGACGAGGGCAGGGTGGATAGTGGCTCACCTTGGTCCCGAAGAAAGGCTCATGTTCGCCATTGCCAGAGAAAGCATTCTTTATGCGGCCCTTCTCTAAACCCAAGTTTTCATCCATTATTTCCATTAGTTTCTCTGCCAGTTTCCTGAGCTCTCTCCTGTACTCCTTCATGGTTTCCCTGCAAGTCAACGAAGAAACATCAAACACCTGAGGAGAAGGGTTTTAATGAAGCAACTATATATGTTTCCGGTTAACCTGGCAAGTGTAGGATCTTACTTGAACTCTGGGGGTGTGGACGGCCATTCATTGTCATCTTGGAGAATAAACACATCCTCCCAATCCACATTGTCCAACCGCTCAACATTACCAATCTCCTCGCCTTCTTGATCCACCAATCTGTTCAACAAACGGACAGGATTGGATTTCCTGAAGGCTTCAGCTCTCAGTTTGTAACATTCAGAGCTGACCTTCTTCACGCGTTCGAGAAGCTCCACTGGAATCCCATGGTTCACAAGCTAACAACAAGAAGAAGAAGGTTATTGAGAATAAACAAATGACGACATTTTGTTCATGGTCTAATTGGTTGCCGCAGTGTTACTGACTAACCTGAAAGAATCCCCATTCTTCGCATCCATTGGCGATCTTAGCCAAAGTTTCAGCCCTTTCTTTGCCATCCAACTTTGAGAAGTCGATGACTGGAATTGCCATGTCTGATAGCAATGGTAGAGAAGATCAGAGCTGAGAAGCTTTACGGCAAGCTTAGCAAGTCTCTCGATGTTCTGATGTGAATGGAATTGGGAGGGAGGTTTGCCTTTTATAGTGCACCAGGATGGATCAGTTTTGCGAAAGTTAGAATCCAGAATAATGAAATGGCCTGCTCTGTCTTACCTAGAAGGTAGAAATTAATCACATTCATCAGGTGTAAAAGGCCTGCAGAAGGTCGCCTGAAGCAATACTGGCCGGTGGCTAAGGTTGGACGAAAGGTCATCTTGGTGCCTGCATTTTGTCAAGGTCAATAGCCTTCATCATTGACTGAGATATGTGCGCCTCATTTCTAAGCTAGGTTGGACCTGGATAGTCTTAAATTTTATGTAGGCCATGCCTTCCGTTCTCTCTCTCTCTCTCTCTCTCTCTCTCATATATAGATACATATATTTATCTATCTATCTATATCTCTGTATATGTACATGGATGTATATACGTACGAATGCATATGTATAGGTCGTGCCTAATTTTACTTAGTTCTAATCTTGTCCTGCTAGGTCTTTGTTCCACCAAGCTGGACTGAGTGAATAATTGATGATAACCGTAAAGCAAGAAAGATGGGGTATCTTGAATGTACTCAAATCCTCAAGAGTATTGTTGTTAAATCTACAGGAGGCTTAAATGATCTGTCAGCAAAATGTTTGTCCATTAGATGTACATGTTTATTGAGATTTTATCATATCTTTGACCCCATCATATTCGGAGATCCTATGATTTTCTGAGTGATCATTTCTGACACATACTCTGAGGCAAAATTGGAGTTGGAATAAAATTTTTGAGGTCTAGACGTATGGTAACAGAATCCAATTTAGACTTTTCCACGGGTTGCCTGGTCCCCAAATATGTGGACAATTATATTTTGGTGAAGCTTTGTATCACTTCTGCTAGATGTCGATAAGCTTTTATCCTTGGGCTGACATGGTTTCATTTTTTTTTTTTGGGGGGGGGGGGGGGGGGGGGGCGCATGCTAAATTCTTTTTTCGTGAAGCTTTCCACCGTTGGATTATTCGTCCTCCAAAGTCTAGCAGAAGTGCAAGTTTTTGGACACTTCTTTTTCGAGTCTTTCTACGAAAGCTCCGTAAAGTTTCGTGTATAAATTTCATGTGCAAGAGATGGTTGCACGACTCTTTGCTCGTAAACTTGATAGATGAGTCGTTTGGACGGTGTTCCATTCTGGAAGCTAGTAGAACTTCCAATCCATGTTAGTATTGTGTCCCACCAATGGAAAATTATCACCATGACGTAGACTTACGTTGTCCGTGCAATTATGATATCCAAGATGCTAGTGCGGTAAAGCTGGAAAATTTTCATATGGCCAGGATATCCACATGTAGCTAAAATTGGGCCTCGCTAGGGTTGCAAAGAAGCCAAGCGACTGACAAGCAGTTTGAATTTGACTTGGACGCTCGGCTTGATTTGATTATTATAGAATTCAAATCATTTAAATAATTTTTAAATCAAGCTTAAATAATAAAATGCTCCACTTGAAGACTTGTGAATCATATCAAATATGTATATTTTTGATAATATTATATTCTATTTTAAACATATATTACTAACTTAATATTTTAAAATATAATATATATATATATATTTTTTTTAATTACGATCAAAATTCGAATTTGAGCTCGAACTCAAGCTCGAGTATGACTCGATTGATATTTGAGTCGATTTTTTTTTTTGATTATGTGATCTTCAAGCTTGTATACTAAGGCTCGATTGATTTCAAATCAAATTTCAAGCTGTAGTATTTTGAATAAAATCGAACTCAAGTCTTTAACTATTTGGCTCAACTCAGCTTAATTACACCTCTAGACTTCAGGCAATGCATATCCTCTTTTTCTTGTACCAATCATGATTTGTGATATGATAGCAAATAAATTATCACTTTATATATATACATGTGGATAATTATAGATGTTGAGAAATGATAATCCTATATTAGATAGGATTTTTTTTTTTTTGGGTAAGCTATATTAGATAGGTTAATGACTTTTATGATACTTGTATACTTTTGGGCCCCTACCCATCTAAATGTCTAGATTTTTAGAAGGTCTTAACAACAGATGTATAAGGTGATTCTTAAGAACAGACAATGCCGAGACTATGATCCTATATACGACATCAATACAACTTAAATTCACCATGATATGTTATTTTTCTGAGAATAGATCCTCTATTATATTTAAAAAGTATCGTACAATACTGTGCATGCTTCGAAAACATCCATCAAAAGATGAGTGGCCGCGCATGCTTACGCGCGTGCATTAAAATTCTAAGAAAAGAAAAATGGATAAATTCCAAAGGTATTTGAATAATTTAGATAAATATTACATAACTGTTTATTTTTTGATGGACATCTCAATATATGCACAACACCGTACGGTACTTTTTGAGTATCGCAGAGGACCTCATTTCTATTTTGTTTTCTCCAAAATTCAAATATTTTGCCATTTACATTTTTGCCACCTCTCTCTTTTCTTTCCCTTCTACAGTATTGGAGAGCCTTGTACCATACAAGGATGGGTATGAAGAGGGGATATGAATTAGTAGATACGGAACCTAGTCTTCTCTCGATATATTTGAGCTTGTCTTTACTTTGACAAAGATGGTGACCATAGCTTGAAATAGATTTTCATGTAATGGAACTTCACCTTTGGTAATTTAACTCGTCATGATTAAATCACCATGTTTGTGCTTGAAGTATATTATCAAGTAATTATCATATTTGCATGGGAAATGCAGAAATGTGGAATCTGGTATTTTCTGTAACACCCCGATCCAGAATCAGCCACAGCCAATAAAAAAAAAAAAAAAAAAAAAAAACAGAGGAGGAGGAAGACTCCTAGCCGGAGTCTTCTTCCTTCACGATTCCGGCAAAATCGGACTCAAAGAGTCCGGCTAGGGTAGGAAACCTCCAGTATAAAGATCCCCCGTCCTCTCTTAGGAAATTACAACAAAAATTTTGAGGAAAATCGAGGGATTTGAGAAATTTTCTCAAAGGTTACCGTGGGTGGTTGATCAGAAGAAAGGGGGTCGTCGGAGCTTTCTTTGGACGGCGGAACAAGGTATTCCTCTTCTCCTTTTTATTCTCCGGTCATCGGTGTTTTTGGGAAGCCGGCGAGGTGCCGGTTCGGGCTCAAACAGGGATACCCTGTTCGTGTGATCTTTTTCCTTTTCTGCCGTCGGCAACAGGGACGGTGGCACTGCCACCGACAGGGTAGCACCGCCGGCGTCGGGACGTTGCCGGAAAGGGTGGCCGGAGGTGGCTCACCTGGCCGGATATGGGGGAGGCGCTCGGAAAGAGCGCGGGTTCTCTGTTTTTGACCGCGGGAAGAAGGAAGAAGAAGAAGAAAAGAAAAGAAAAGAAAAAGGGAAAAGAAAAGAAAAGAAAAAAAAAAGAAAGAAAAAGAGAGAAGAAAAAGAGAAAAAGAAAAATAAAAAAAAATAAAAATAAAGAAAATAAAAATAGAAAAAAAAGAAGAAGAAGAGAGAGAAATTTTCTCTCTCTCCTCTCCCTCCTTTCTCTCTCTTTTCTCTCTCCTCTCTCTACCTTCTCTCTCTACATTTTCTCTCTCTAGATTCTCTCTCTAGACTTTTCTCTCTCTTTACGGATTTTGTCTCTCTAGGATCTTTTCTTCCTCTCTGATTGCATCATGAACCCTAGGATATATTTGAATTAAAAATATGATGAATTGAGGTTGCTCCGAAATTCGTGCAGTAGGTCTGATTCCAGTCCGATCCTATTCAAAATTTGTAACACTTGATTCATATTGAGTCATCCTGATAGGACCTCTGATGATCTCGATCATGACTGCCTCATCGGAAGGATACGAAGATTCTCTCTCCACTTTCTCTCTCTACTTTCTCTCTCTAGAATTTTCTCTCTCTTCATGGATTTTCTCTCTCTAGAAGTCTTATGGATCAGTGGAGGATCCAGATACTTAGGTAAATCCTAATTTTGGTTAATCCTAAGAGAGATCCTAGATTTGTGTTATCAGATCGATTATCGGTAATTTTCTCCATATATGTGATTTTTATATTGATCAGGGTTATGAAGAGATGATTGTCTGCATATGATATCGAGTGGAATATCTTGTTAGAGAAATTCATAAATCAAAGAAGAACATTGATTTCTATGTTTGGATCAGTCACCGGTAAAGGTAAGAATCCCTGTACATGATCACTATTATATATGCTATTTTACTATTGGTCTTGCATCGTTGGTTTTGCATTATCGGATTTGAGATCGATGAATTTATTATATCTGAGATACTGTTATTTGATTTTGAGCATGAGTATGTTATGTCAATATATATGTATCAGAGATTGATGGCATGATTATATGGATATGACATATCTGAATTGATCATAATGCAAGACAGAATTGATTGATGAAATCAACACATAATGATTAAATGAAAAGAAAGAGATATATGGTATGGACTAGCCTTGTCATGTGGAACAGCCGGCCAGGAGCTTATGCCTGGGACAGCCCGCCAGGAGCTTATGCCTGGGACAGCCCCCACAGGCTTACAGGTGGATCAGCCGGCCAGGAGCTCATGCCTGGGACAGCCCGCCAGGAGCTTATGCCTGGGACAGCCTCTCACGGGCTTTGGTACGTGGGACAGCCGGCAGGAGCTCATCCTGGGACAGTCTTGAAAGACTTTTTAAAGTGGATTCGATCCGGATGATGACTGAGGTATAGACTTGGATAGTCCAGAGCCAGAAAGAAAATGTTAAAATCATATGATTATGAAAGGAGAAATGAAAGATAAGATATGAAACAATTGTTGAACAAAAGTGTTTCACCGGTTAACATATGATGATGCATCTATTTTGACAAGACAGAAAATTTATGAATGTTTGCATTATTCTGGACATTGAACATGAGATTTTATATTTTATTGCTTATCCTTATTTTCAGACTATATTACTATATCAGTGTGATATGGGAATTCTTACTGGGCTGTAAAGCTCACACCCCTTCATCTTTCTTTTTCTTCTCAGAGTTGCAGGATGACTTAGATTGGCTATGGCTTGGATTTACGGGTGAGCAGAAGGATAAATAGAGTGTCATAGTATCTGATCAGAGAATTGAAGGAATGTTAATTGTTATTATGCAAGTTTTATGAATTACTGTTGAAATTAAATATTATGGTTGATAAGATTGTAATGATTTATTTTGGCCTTGCATATTCTTTAGGGCTTGCTCTAAGGAGTGTGCGGCCATCACGTATCCGACCCGGGTGTTGGGTTCGGGGCGTGACAGAATGGTATCAGAGCATAGGATATGATCGTTAGAGATTATGATATAAGTGATTAGAATATTACAGAGTGATATTAGAGCTTAGGTTATGATCATTGGAGATTACGATATAAATGATTAGGATGTGATAGAATAATATCAAAGCTTAGGTTTAAGATCATTAAAGATTATAAAGAAATATTAAAACTTTATGTAAGATCAGTAGGATGTGACAGAGTGACATCTGAGCTTAGAGCTTAGGTTACGTTCATTTGGAGATAATGATACAAGTGATTAGGATATGACAGAACAGTACTAGAGCCCAAGTTTAAGGTCACTAGGGATTGTCATATAAGTGATATCAAAATTTTGATATTATAATCAATAGAGTATGATAGATAATATTAGAGTCTGAGGTTATAATCATTAAGGATGTAATAGAATGATATTATAGTTTAGGTTATGATCATCAGAAAATATGATTTAAGTGGTATTTGAGTTTAAGGTTATAATTATTCGGAATTGTAATTCTAGTGATATCTGAACTTAGGTTATAATCATGAGGAATATGATAGATATAAAAGAGAAGATTCAATATTTAGATTTCGAATCAATAGATATTAAGATGAAATTTATGCATAAGTGGCATATGTTATCTATAATAAAATTGACGAGTTATATCTTAGATTTCAACTAGTAAAGTTGACCTAAGTATGAAAAGAGCTGACCTTGGAATAAAGTGGGAGGTATTGATAAGTTATGTTGAGTATACTAGATGATTTTGGAATGTTAAACTTATATGATTGAAGATCATGATACTTTTCTAATTTCAATGATAATTGTCTGATGCGTTATAAATTTTGGATTTATCAAAAGAAAGTTAATTAGGGTATGGTTTAAAAAAAGAAATTTCATCATATGAGAGAGAAATATTTTTGAACACTGAACCTATAAGAGGATCATATATGAAACTCAATCTTAGATGAAAAATATACTTGAATTTTATTATGAGAATATGAGATACACATCTTGATGAAATTTTTGGTTACTCAAAATATCATATTCTGAATATGATTCTTTGATCTTTCAAGTTGCATTGAATTTCAAGTCGATAGTTTATTTTTTTTAAGTGGATCAAAAGTCTTTTGATATTATTTTTAAATTAAAGAAGAAAATTTATTTTGTCAGTAGGTTGCTTCATTGTAGATAATACCAAGAAATCCTAGATATCTCAAGTTTATTAACAGCTTGATAGTTCTGATATTAGTTCAAACTTAGAATATCCTAACATATATCTCATATTTTTAAAATTTAATATTATTACTCGAACTGATATAGAAGATTGAGATTTTCTTAAGATGAGAGATTACATATAAAATTTGTTGGAAGGTCAAGAGAAGAAAGAAATCGATGATTATGAAGAGTGCCCGATGTTTGACCTTTATTTATTTTCTATCAAGGGTAGTCTGAGATAATTATGAATTTCGAGTGAAATGTATTAGACAAATAATGGTAGTATATTAATACAAGTCCAAAATATTACAGTTCTTCAAAAAGTTAAGAAATCAATAAGAAGGGATGAGTTTGAGATTTCAAATAATTTTTGTTATAACAAGATCATGAAAAATAAATAATATATATGACATTATCGTAAGTTTGAGAATAACATGAAGAATGTATACTTTGAAATAGGTATCTCAAACAACATAACTTAATTTCGAGGACGAAATTATTTGAAGGGGGGGAGAATGTAACACCCCGATCCAGAATCAGCCACAGCCAATAAAAAAAATAAAAAAAAAAAACAGAGGAGGAGGAAGACTCCTAGCCGGAGTCTTCTTCCTTCACGATTCCGGCAAAATCGGACTCAAAGAGTCCGGCAGGGTAGGAAACCTCCAGTATAAAGATCCCCCGTCCTCTCTTAGGAAATTACAACAAAAATTTTGAAGAAAATCGAGGGATTTGAGAAATTTTCTCAAAGGTTACCGTGGGTGGTTGATCAGAAGAAAGGGGGTCGTCGGAGCTTTCTTTGGACGGCGGAACAAGGTATTCCTCTTCTCCTTTTTATTCTCCGGTCATCGGTGTTTTTGGGAAGCCGGCGAGGTGCCGGTTCGGGCTCAAACAGAGATACCCTGTTCGTGTGATCTTTTTCCTTTTCTGCCGCCGGCAACAGGGACGGTGGCACTGCCACCGACAGGGTAGCACCGCCGGCGTCGGGACGTTGCCGGAAAGGGTGGCCGGAGGTGGCTCACCTGGCCGGATATGGGGGAGGCGCTCGGAAAGAGCGCGGGTTCTCTGTTTTTGACCGCGGGAAGAGGGAAGAAGAAGAAGAAAAGAAAAGAAAAGAAAAAGGGAAAAGAAAAGAAAAGAAAAAAAAAAGAAAGAAAAAGAGAAAGAAGAAAAAGAGAAAAAGAAAAATAAAGAAAAATAAAAATAAAGAAAATAAAAATAGAAAAAGAAGAAGAAGAAGAGAGAGAAATTTTCTCTCTCTCCTCTCCCTCCTTTCTCTCTCTTTTCTCTCTCCTCTCTCTACCTTCTCTCTCTACATTTTCTCTCTCTAGATTCTCTCTCTAGACTTTTCTCTCTCTTTACGGATTTTGTCTCTCTAGGATCTTTTCTTCCTCTCTGATTGCATCGTGAACCCTAGGATATATTTGAATTAAAAATATGATGAATTGAGGTTGCTCCGAAATTCGTGCGGTAGGTCTGATTCCAGTCCGATCCTATTCGAAATTTGTAACACTTGATTCATATTGAGTCACCCTGATAGGACCTCTGATGATCTCGATCATGACTGCCTCATCAGAAGGATACGAAGATTCTCTCTCCACTTTCTCTCTCTACTTTCTCTCTCTAGAATTTTCTCTCTCTTCATAGATTTTCTCTCTCTAGAAGTCTTATGGATCAGTGGAGGATCCAGATACTTAGGTAAATCCTAATTTTGGTTAATCCTAAGAGAGATCCTAGATTTGTGTTATCAGATCGATTATCGGTAATTTTCTCCATATATGTGATTTTTATATTGATCAGGGTTATGAAGAGATGATTGTCTGCATATGATATCGAGTGGAATATCTTGTTAGAGAAATTCATAAATCAAAGAAGAACATTGATTTCTGTGTTTGGATCAGTCACCGGTAAAGGTAAGAATCCATGTACATGATCACTATTATATATGCTATTTTACTATTGGTCTTGCATCGTTGGTTTTGCATTATCGGATTTGAGATCGATGAATTTATTATATCTGAGATACTGTTATTTGATTTTGAGCATGAGTATGTTATGTCAATATATATGTATCAGAGATTGATGGCATGATTATATGGATATGACATATCTGAATTGATCATAATGCAAGACAGAATTGATTGATGAAATCAACACATAATGATTAAATGAAAAGAAAGAGATATATGGTATGGACTAGCCTTGTCATGTGGAACAGCCGGCCAGGAGCTTATGCCTGGGACAGCCCGCCAGGAGCTTATGCCTGGGACAGCCCCCACTGGCTTACAGGTGGATCAGCCGGCCAGGAGCTCATGCCTGGGACAGCCCGCCAGGAGCTTATGCCTGGGACAGCCTCTCACGGGCTTTGGTACGTGGGACAGCCGGCTAGGAGCTCATCCTGGGACAGTCTTGAAAGACTTTTTAAAGTGGATTCGATCCGGATGATGACTGAGGTATAGACTTGGATAGTCCAGAGCCAGAAAGAAAATGTTAAAATCATATGATTATGAAAGGAGAAATGAAAGATAAGATATGAAACAATTGTTGAACAAAAGTGTTTCACCGGTTAACATATGATGATGCATCTATTTTGACAAGACAGAAAATTTATGAATGTTTGCATTATTCTGGACATTGAACATGAGATTTTATATTTTATTGCTTATCCTTATTTTCAGACTATATTACTATATCAGTGTGATATGGGAATTCTTACTGGGCTGTAAAGCTCACACCCCTTCATCTTTCTTTTTCTTCTCAGAGTTGCAGGATGACTTAGATTGGCTATAGTTTGGATTTACGGGTGAGCAGAAGGATAAATAGAGTGTCATAGTATCTGATCAGAGAATTGAAGGAATGTTAATTGTTATTATGCAAGTTTTATGAATTACTGTTGAAATTAAATATTATGGTTGATAAGATTGTAATGATTTATTTTGGCCTTGCATATTCTTTAGGGCTTGCTCTAAGGAGTGTGCGGCCATCACGTATCCGACCCGGGTGTTGGGTTCGGGGCGTGACAGAATGGTATCAGAGCATAGGATATGATCGTTAGAGATTATGATATAAGTGATTAGAATATTACAGAGTGATATTAGAGCTTAGGTTATGATCATTGGAGATTACGATATAAATGATTAGGATGTGATAGAATAATATCAAAGCTTAGGTTTAAGATCATTAAAGATTATAAAGAAATATTAAAACTTTATGTAAGATCAGTAGGATGTGACAGAGTGACATCTGAGCTTAGAGCTTAGGTTACGTTCATTTGGAGATAATGATACAAGTGATTAGGATATGACAGAACAGTACTAGAGCCCAAGTTTAAGGTCACTAGGGATTGTCATATAAGTGATATCAAAATTTTGATATTATAATCAATAGAGTATGATAGATAATATTAGAGTCTGAGGTTATAATCATTAAGGATGTAATAGAATGATATTATAGTTTAGGTTATGATCATCAGAAAATATGATTTAAGTGGTATTTGAGTTTAAGGTTATAATTATTCGGAATTGTAATTCTAGTGATATCTGAACTTAGGTTATAATCATGAGGAATATGATAGATATAAAAGAGAAGATTCAATATTTAGATTTCGAATCAATAGATATTAAGATGAAATTTATGCATAAGTGGCATATGTTATCTATAATAAAATTGACGAGTTATATCTTAGATTTCAACTAGTAAAGTTGACCTAAGTATGAAAAGAGCTGACCTTGGAATAAAGTGGGAGGTATTGATAAGTTATGTTGAGTATACTAGATGATTTTGGAATGTTAAACTTATATGATTGAAGATCATGATACTTTTCTAATTTCAATGATAATTGTCTGATGCGTTATAAATTTTGGATTTATCAAAAGAAAGTTAATTAGGGTATGGTTTAAAAAAAGAAATTTCATCATATGAGAGAGAAATATTTTTGAACACTGAACCTATAAGAGGATCATATATGAAACTCAATCTTAGATGAAAAATATACTTGAATTTTATTATGAGAATATGAGATACACATCTTGATGAAATTTTTGGTTACTCAAAATATCATATTCTGAATATGATTCTTTGATCTTTCAAGTTGCATTGAATTTCAAGTCGATAGTTTATTTTTTTTAAGTGGATCAAAAGTCTTTTGATATTATTTTTAAATTAAAGAAGAAAATTTATTTTGTCAGTAGGTTGCTTCATTGTAGATAATACCAAGAAATCCTAGATATCTCAAGTTTATTAACAGCTTGATAGTTCTGATATTAGTTCAAACTTAGAATATCCTAACATATATCTCATATTTTTAAAATTTAATATTATTACTCGAACTGATATAGAAGATTGAGATTTTCTTAAGATGAGAGATTACATATAAAATTTGTTGGAAGGTCAAGAGAAGAAAGAAATCGATGATTATGAAGAGTGCCCGATGTTTGACCTTTATTTATTTTCTATCAAGGGTAGTCTGAGATAATTATGAATTTCGAGTGAAATGTATTAGACAAATAATGGTAGTATATTAATACAAGTCCAAAATATTACAGTTCTTCAAAAAGTTAAGAAATCAATAAGAAGGGATGAGTTTGAGATTTCAAATAATTTTTGTTATAACAAGATCATGAAAAATAAATAATATATATGACATTATCGTAAGTTTGAGAATAACATGAAGAATGTATACTTTGAAATAGGTATCTCAAACAACATAACTTAATTTCGAGGACGAAATTATTTGAAGGGGGGAGAATGTAACACCCCGATCCAGAATCAGCCACAGCCAATAAAAAAAATAAAAAAAAAAAACAGAGGAGGAGGAAGACTCCTAGCCGGAGTCTTCTTCCTTCACGATTCCGGCAAAATCGGACTCAAAGAGTCCGGCTAGGGTAGGAAACCTCCAGTATAAAGATCCCCCGTCCTCTCTTAGGAAATTACAACAAAAATTTTGAAGAAAATCGAGGGATTTGAGAAATTTTCTCAAAGGTTACCGTGGGTGGTTGATCAGAAGAAAGGGGGTCGTCGGAGCTTTCTTTGGACGGCGGAACAAGGTATTCCTCTTCTCCTTTTTATTCTCCGGTCATCGGTGTTTTTGGGAAGCCGGCGAGGTGCCGGTTCGGGCTCAAACAGAGATACCCTGTTCGTGTGATCTTTTTCCTTTTCTGCCGCCGGCAACAGGGACGGTGGCACTGCCACCGACAGGGTAGCACCGCCGGCGTCGGGACGTTGCCGGAAAGGGTGGCCGGAGGTGGCTCACCTGGCCGGATATGGGGGAGGCGCTCGGAAAGAGCGCGGGTTCTCTGTTTTTGACCGCGGGAAGAGGGAAGAAGAAGAAGAAAAGAAAAGAAAAGAAAAAGGGAAAAGAAAAGAAAAGAAAAAAAAAAGAAAGAAAAAGAGAAAGAAGAAAAAGAGAAAAAGAAAAATAAAGAAAAAAAAATAAAGAAAATAAAAATAGAAAAAGAAGAAGAAGAAGAGAGAGAAATTTTCTCTCTCTCCTCTCCCTCCTTTCTCTCTCTTTTCTCTCTCCTCTCTCTACCTTCTCTCTCTACATTTTCTCTCTCTAGATTCTCTCTCTAGACTTTTCTCTCTCTTTACGGATTTTGTCTCTCTAGGATCTTTTCTTCCTCTCTGATTGCATCGTGAACCCTAGGATATATTTGAATTAAAAATATGATGAATTGAGGTTGCTCCGAAATTCGTGCGGTAGGTCTGATTCCAGTCCGATCCTATTCGAAATTTGTAACACTTGATTCATATTGAGTCACCCTGATAGGACCTCTGATGATCTCGATCATGACTGCCTCATCAGAAGGATACGAAGATTCTCTCTCCACTTTCTCTCTCTACTTTCTCTCTCTAGAATTTTCTCTCTCTTCATAGATTTTCTCTCTCTAGAAGTCTTATGGATCAGTGGAGGATCCAGATACTTAGGTAAATCCTAATTTTGGTTAATCCTAAGAGAGATCCTAGATTTGTGTTATCAGATCGATTATCGGTAATTTTCTCCATATATGTGATTTTTATATTGATCAGGGTTATGAAGAGATGATTGTCTGCATATGATATCGAGTGGAATATCTTGTTAGAGAAATTCATAAATCAAAGAAGAACATTGATTTCTGTGTTTGGATCAGTCACCGGTAAAGGTAAGAATCCCTGTACATGATCACTATTATATATGCTATTTTACTATTGGTCTTGCATCGTTGGTTTTGCATTATCGGATTTGAGATCGATGAATTTATTATATCTGAGATACTGTTATTTGATTTTGAGCATGAGTATGTTATGTCAATATATATGTATCAGAGATTGATGGCATGATTATATGGATATGACATATCTGAATTGATCATAATGCAAGACAGAATTGATTGATGAAATCAACACATAATGATTAAATGAAAAGAAAGAGATATATGGTATGGACTAGCTTTGTCATGTGGAACAGCCGGCCAGGAGCTTATGCCTGGGACAGCCCGCCAGGAGCTTATGCCTGGGACAGCCCCCACTGGCTTACAGGTGGATCAGCCGGCCAGGAGCTCATGCCTGGGACAGCCCGCCAGGAGCTTATGCCTGGGACAGCCTCTCACGGGCTTTGGTACGTGGGACAGCCGGCTAGGAGCTCATCCTGGGACAGTCTTGAAAGACTTTTTAAAGTGGATTCGATCCGGATGATGACTGAGGTATAGACTTGGATAGTCCAGAGCCAGAAAGAAAATGTTAAAATCATATGATTATGAAAGGAGAAATGAAAGATAAGATATGAAACAATTGTTGAACAAAAGTGTTTCACCGGTTAACATATGATGATGCATCTATTTTGACAAGACAGAAAATTTATGAATGTTTGCATTATTCTGGACATTGAACATGAGATTTTATATTTTATTGCTTATCCTTATTTTCAGACTATATTACTATATCAGTGTGATATGGGAATTCTTACTGGGCTGTAAAGCTCACACCCCTTCATCTTTCTTTTTCTTCTCAGAGTTGCAGGATGACTTAGATTGGCTATAGCTTGGATTTACGGGTGAGCAGAAGGATAAATAGAGTGTCATAGTATCTGATCAGAGAATTGAAGGAATGTTAATTGTTATTATGCAAGTTTTATGAATTACTGTTGAAATTAAATATTATGGTTGATAAGATTGTAATGATTTATTTTGGCCTTGCATATTCTTTAGGGCTTGCTCTAAGGAGTGTGCGGCCATCACGTATCCGACCCGGGTGTTGGGTTCGGGGCGTGACAGAATGGTATCAGAGCATAGGATATGATCGTTAGAGATTATGATATAAGTGATTAGAATATTACAGAGTGATATTAGAGCTTAGGTTATGATCATTGGAGATTACGATATAAATGATTAGGATGTGATAGAATAATATCAAAGCTTAGGTTTAAGATCATTAAAGATTATAAAGAAATATTAAAACTTTATGTAAGATCAGTAGGATGTGACAGAGTGACATCTGAGCTTAGAGCTTAGGTTACGTTCATTTGGAGATAATGATACAAGTGATTAGGATATGACAGAACAGTACTAGAGCCCAAGTTTAAGGTCACTAGGGATTGTCATATAAGTGATATCAAAATTTTGATATTATAATCAATAGAGTATGATAGATAATATTAGAGTCTGAGGTTATAATCATTAAGGATGTAATAGAATGATATTATAGTTTAGGTTATGATCATCAGAAAATATGATTTAAGTGGTATTTGAGTTTAAGGTTATAATTATTCGGAATTGTAATTCTAGTGATATCTGAACTTAGGTTATAATCATGAGGAATATGATAGATATAAAAGAGAAGATTCAATATTTAGATTTCGAATCAATAGATATTAAGATGAAATTTATGCATAAGTGGCATATGTTATCTATAATAAAATTGACGAGTTATATCTTAGATTTCAACTAGTAAAGTTGACCTAAGTATGAAAAGAGCTGACCTTGGAATAAAGTGGGAGGTATTGATAAGTTATGTTGAGTATACTAGATGATTTTGGAATGTTAAACTTATATGATTGAAGATCATGATACTTTTCTAATTTCAATGATAATTGTCTGATGCGTTATAAATTTTGGATTTATCAAAAGAAAGTTAATTAGGGTATGGTTTAAAAAAAGAAATTTCATCATATGAGAGAGAAATATTTTTGAACACTGAACCTATAAGAGGATCATATATGAAACTCAATCTTAGATGAAAAATATACTTGAATTTTATTATGAGAATATGAGATACACATCTTGATGAAATTTTTGGTTACTCAAAATATCATATTCTGAATATGATTCTTTGATCTTTCAAGTTGCATTGAATTTCAAGTCGATAGTTTATTTTTTTTAAGTGGATCAAAAGTCTTTTGATATTATTTTTAAATTAAAGAAGAAAATTTATTTTGTCAGTAGGTTGCTTCATTGTAGATAATACCAAGAAATCCTAGATATCTCAAGTTTATTAACAGCTTGATAGTTCTGATATTAGTTCAAACTTAGAATATCCTAACATATATCTCATATTTTTAAAATTTAATATTGTTACTCGAACTGATATAGAAGATTGAGATTTTCTTAAGATGAGAGATTACATATAAAATTTGTTGGAAGGTCAAGAGAAGAAAGAAATCGATGATTATGAAGAGTGCCCGATGTTTGACCTTTATTTATTTTCTATCAAGGGTAGTCTGAGATAATTATGAATTTCGAGTGAAATGTATTAGACAAATAATGGTAGTATATTAATACAAGTCCAAAATATTACAGTTCTTCAAAAAGTTAAGAAATCAATAAGAAGGGATGAGTTTGAGATTTCAAATAATTTTTGTTATAACAAGATCATGAGAAATAAATAATATATATGACATTATCGTAAGTTTGAGAATAACATGAAGAATGTATACTTTGAAATAGGTATCTCAAACAACATAACTTAATTTCGAGGACGAAATTATTTGAAGGGGGGGAGAATGTAACACCCCGATCCAGAATCAGCCACAGCCAATAAAAAAAATAAAAAAAAAAAAACAGAGGAGGAGGAAGACTCCTAGCCGGAGTCTTCTTCCTTCACGATTCCGGCAAAATCGGACTCAAAGAGTCCGGCTAGGGTAGGAAACCTCCAGTATAAAGATCCCCCGTCCTCTCTTAGGAAATTACAACAAAAATTTTGAGGAAAATCGAGGGATTTGAGAAATTTTCTCAATGGTTACCGTGGGTGGTTGATCAGAAGAAAGGGGGTCGTCGGAGCTTTCTTTGGACGGCGGAACAAGGTATTCCTCTTCTCCTTTTTATTCTCCGGTCATCGGTGTTTTTGGGAAGCCGGCGAGGTGCCGGTTCGGGCTCAAACAGGGATACCCTGTTCGTGTGATCTTTTTCCTTTTCTGCCGCCGGCAACAGGGACGGTGGCACTGCCACCGACAGGGTAGCACCGCCGGCGTCGGGACGTTGCCGGAAAGGGTGGCCGGAGGTGGCTCACCTGGCCGGATATGGGGGAGGCGCTCGGAAAGAGCGCGGGTTCTCTGTTTTTGACCGCGGGAAGAAGGAAGAAGAAGAAGAAAAGAAAAGAAAAGAAAAAGGGAAAAGAAAAGAAAAGAAAAAAAAAAAGAAAGAAAAAGAGAAAGAAGAAAAAGAGAAAAAGAAAAATAAAGAAAAATAAAAATAAAGAAAATAAAAATAGAAAAAGAAGAAGAAGAAGAGAGAGAAATTTTCTCTCTCTCCTCTCCCTCCTTTCTCTCTCTTTTCTCTCTCCTCTCTCTACCTTCTCTCTCTACATTTTCTCTCTCTAGATTCTCTCTCTAGACTTTTCTCTCTCTTTACGGATTTTGTCTCTCTAGGATCTTTTCTTTTTCTCTGATTGCATCGTGAACCCTAGGATATATTTGAATTAAAAATATGATGAATTGAGGTTGCTCCGAAATTCGTGCGGTAGGTCTGATTCCAGTCCGATCCTATTCGAAATTTGTAACACTTGATTCATATTGAGTCACCCTGATAGGACCTCTGATGATCTCGATCATGACTTTCTCATCGGAAGGATACGAAGATTCTCTCTCCACTTTCTCTCTCTACTTTCTCTCTCTAGAATTTTCTCTCTCTTCTCGGATTTTCTCTCTCTAGAAGTCTTATGGATCAGTGGAGGATCCAGATACTTAGGTAAATCCTAATTTTGGTTAATCCTAAGAGAGATCCTAGATTTGTGTTATCAGATCGATTATCGGTAATTTTCTCCATATATGTGATTTTTATATTGATCAGGGTTATGAAGAGATGATTGTCTGCATATGATATCGAGTGGAATATCTTGTTAGAGAAATTCATAAATCAAAGAAGAACATTGATTTCTGTGTTTGGATCAGTCACCGGTAAAGGTAAGAATCCCTGTACATGATCACTATTATATATGCTATTTTACTATTGGTCTTGCATCGTTGGTTTTGCATTATCGGATTTGAGATCGATGAATTTATTATATCTGAGATACTGTTATTTGATTTTGAGCATGAGTATGTTATGTCAATATATATGTATCAGAGATTGATGGCATGATTATATGGATATGACATATCTGAATTGATCATAATGCAAGACAGAATTGATTGATGAAATCAACACATAATGATTAAATGAAAAGAAAGAGATATATGGTATGGACTAGCCTTGTCATGTGGAACAGCCGGCCAGGAGCTTATGCCTGGGACAGCCCGCCAGGAGCTTATGCCTGGGACAGCCCCCACAGGCTTACAGGTGGATCAGCCGGCCAGGAGCTCATGCCTGGGACAGCCCGCCAGGAGCTTATGCCTGGGACAGCCTCTCACGGGCTTTGGTACGTGGGACAGCCGGCCAGGAGCTCATCCTGGGACAGTCTTGAAAGACTTTTTAAAGTGGATTCGATCCGGATGATGACTGAGGTATAGACTTGGATAGTCCAGAGCCAGAAAGAAAATGTTAAAATCATATGATTATGAAAGGAGAAATGAAAGATAAGATATGAAACAATTGTTGAACAAAAGTGTTTCACCGGTTAACATATGATGATGCATCTATTTTGACAAGACAGAAAATTTATGAATGTTTGCATTATTCTGGACATTGAACATGAGATTTTATATTTTATTGCTTATCCTTATTTTCAGACTATATTACTATATCAGTGTGATATGGGAATTCTTACTGGGCTGTAAAGCTCACACCCCTTCATCTTTCTTTTTCTTCTCAGAGTTGCAGGATGACTTAGATTGGCTATGGCTTGGATTTACGGGTGAGCAGAAGGATAAATAGAGTGTCATAGTATCTGATCAGAGAATTGAAGGAATGTTAATTGTTATTATGCAAGTTTTATGAATTACTGTTGAAATTAAATATTATGGTTGATAAGATTGTAATGATTTATTTTGGTCTTGCATATTCTTTAGGGCTTGCTCTAAGGAGTGTGCGGCCATCACGTATCCGACCCGGGTATTGGGTTCGGGGCGTGACATTTTCTTTCTTTTTTCTTCATCATCGATCACCAATTTAAAATAATAATAACTCCACACCATTCGTTGTAGTCATTGCTGTTGGCCCAATTTATTCCCTTTTTCCCTTGAGCTTAGATTTCGGTCGCCATAAGGGTTTGGGTTGTATCTTTCATGCAAAAAAATGATTGACCTTCTTTTCTAAAGTTAATTCAAGATGATATCAGTTTTATGATCTATGCTACAGATGGAAGGAAGAAGTTCATCATTTTTGAAAGATGTATAAAATATGATTCAATTGTTGATGCTGTGAAAGAAGATCAACTTTTTTTTGTTTTTCCGCACGAAAGATGCAACATGAATTATAACGTCACGGACCCTAGCATTATTTGTTTGTAACGTATGGCCCTTAGCATTTGACGCTGCATGGGAGAATCAGTGGGCTAGACCAGAGCCTGACGGGCCCGGTCTGAAACCTGCAAACCCAACTAATTGAGTCTTTGCTTGTTACTTACCTTAGTAAATGGAAACAAAATATTATCAAAAATTGAGGATCTACGATTATACATCCAAAAAAAAAAAGGTGAAAATATAACAAGAAAAAGTTTTGATAGACATTGTCTGTTCTGTTCACTACATTTTATTCATTCTTTTAATCAGTAACTATGTAACCTTTCTTATCGTATAAACAAATCCTTAATCATACTCAGCTCACTTATAATAATGTTGATCTTGGCTGACTCAAATCCAAGAGAAATTATGGATTAGGACAAGCCAACAACGTGTTTCTTACATCACCTAATAAGAAACCAGGATACTATCCAAAAAAGTAAAAAAAAAAAAAAATAGCACTATTGTCCGTGCTTGTTTAAAAATTTAAATAAAAAAAATTATTTTTACTATTTTGAATGAAAAAAATTTATTCTTTTAGATGATGTGCTGGTTTGTTATTGGATGATGTAAGGTATACGTGATAGGCTTATTCTAATCAATAATATCTTCAATCCGAACCGTCATAGGGAATGCTCACCCAAACCCGTATATCCCAAGTGGATTTGGGTGAGTTTGCCACCAAACAGGCCTAGGGAGGCCCATAGTTTGGCTTGCTGAGCTTTGTTCCCGGGCATGTTTATTTGACCGGGATGAAGGTGGTGGCTCCACCGAAAGGTGAGAGGAACAACCGGAAGAATTCCAGCCTCGCAATTTTTTTTCTAAGTTTAAAATTGCGTTTAGAATTACAGAGAAGTTCTCGTTACATTCCGAACGAATCCTAAGCAGGGATAATTTTCTTTTCTTTTTTCTTGAAAGGTAATGGAGAAAGTCTATTTAGAGGTACAAGAGATCTAAGAAGAGGTGAATGGATAAACGACAAGTGCTACTGGTGACGAGTTATCCTCAACAAAAAAAAAAGGACACAGAATTCAGAATTAATCAATGGCTTTCACATGCCTTTTTACCGCAGAGGTTACCCCAAAGCCGAAAAGTTTGATTCTACCAACCAAAAAAAAAAAAAAAAGCCTACCAACCAAAAAAACAAAAAAGCCGAAAGGTTTGAAGAATGTTATGGAGGACTGAAATAATTGAAGTTTTTTTGTTTCTAAGAAGATTCGAGATCTCCTCTCCAACCAAATATGCCAGCACTTGTAGTTACAAGTTACATGCTTTCCTCCTCGAGATATATATGAATTCTACTACACCTCTATGGGCCTATTTGGAGCAGCTTTTTTTTTTTTTTTCTTCCTATAAGATTCGGACCGGCCAACATCAGAAATATTATGGATTTGTGTAAATGGGAAATACTTTGTGCACCACATACGGTGCAATAAAATTAACATGGAGTGCACCGAGCCATCCCATTGGACCACGTAGCCCCACTTTCCAACGTTCATTAAATACCTGCAGTTCCACTTTTTAATTAAAAATTTTGAATGATAAAAATACCTCTTTTATTCTAAAAATTTTATGAAATTTTCATCATTAAAAATTTTATGAAATTTTCAAAATAGAAAAATATTTTTGTCATTCAAAATTTCAAACCAAAAAATAAAATTGATGTATTTAATTCGTGTTGGAAAGTATAGCTACGTGGTCCAATGAAAAGGAGCAGTGTACTATTATTGTATCGCATGCGGTCTACAAAGAATTACTCTTGTGTAAATATAACCTAATAAAGTCTGATTTGGATGGTTGTATTGGCCCAAATCCATGATTTCTATTCGATTTTGGGCCTAACCATCCACACAAGCCCAAAAATATCCACATATCCGGTGGATGGCAGGCTAACCGTTAAATTTAAGATAGAGTTTATGAGCAAACCATATGCTTGTAGCAGCAGGAAATTAATAAGTAGTTTATCATTTCTCATATTAGCACCGCCATAATTGGCATCCAAAGCTTACTCTCTAACCTTTTTTGCAAGTACTTGTCCATAATCTGTTCTTCAATCTAAGCCAAAGGAAGACTCTATGTTTCTCCCACAGCATGGCTTTCTGAACAATTTTGTTAAATGGCCACAAGATACCTCCATGATTAAAGAACTTGTAATAGGAATTAATTTTGCAGCTTTCACAATTTGTGAATTTCCAAACAAGTTCAGTAGCAATCTTAGAAGGTTCCATGATGGCTAACTGCTATTTTCTTTTGTTGTCTTTCATTATAGCCATAAGATTGAGTTTTTAATCCAATATTGTAGGATAGCCTGAGTTTTATTTAGGATTTTATTTTGTTTGCACCGAAATAAATTGTAGGTCATCATATTGCTTCTTCACGGGTCAAGAGAGAGAGATGAGAGAGGTATACAAGGGTTATAGGGCTTGGGCTTGAGATTAAATCTAAGTTAGAAGTTTTTCTTGTATTTTTTCTCATTTTTCTCATAGTGAAGAAGGTGCATGCTTGGTGGATGTAGGCAGATCTTTGCTGAACCACATAAATTCTATGCTCTCTTTTATGGTTGCTTTGATTTGTTTTTTCTTATTATTTTGTTAAAAATATTTGTTGCAAAACTCAACATTAATAGATCAACAAGAGTTCCAACTATTTTGATTCATAGAGGGGCAGTGCTCTGTTGGTATGGTCCCTCCTATCGGACCCATATTTTTTTATTTTGTTTTTTTAAAAAAAAAGTCCTAAGGGGTCCTTTGACGTGGTGAGAAGAATGAAATGAAAAAAAATAAAGAAAGAAGTCCAATTTTGTCGAACGATCAGATGACGAATTTTATCTGGATTTTGATGAAATTTCAATATGTTATTTTCAATATCGAGAGTTAGAAGGTTAAATGGTTTTGATTTTTGAAAAACCTTCTTCCTTGATTATTTGAAGCATCCACACTTGATGAGATCTATCCTCTATTTTTATTTATTATTAAAATCTATCTTATTGATGATAATTATTTTTATTGTAGAAACTAAGATTTCATCTTATATAGTCTCTAGTTGATTTAGAAAAGACATATAGTAATCTCATTATTCCAAATGATGGATAATTCACATCGAAAGATTTTTTTATATTAAAATTGTAGTGTCTCTTATTTATGGATTGTTTGATTATTTTAGTTATTAATTATTTAAGAAGATTATAAAAATTATTATTATATGGTGAATTATAGTGATATCCCATTTAATTACATAAAGAGGAAAAAAAGGTTTCTACATTATTATTTCTTAATTGCCATTTTTTTTGGCCCCCAACACGCTCCGTATAGCTTAATATTCCAATTTAATTAAATTAATTAGTCTAGCTCCATTATGATGCTACTAAGAAGCTAATTTGAATAGCTCTATAATATAGATCTTTAAACAGAGAGTGGCCAAAGATTTCGAACTGACCTAAGTATCTTTTAAAAATTATTGGAACTATTCAATCGATCCCTAACTCCGACTCTACATCGATCTTATGAATACATTACTCCGACTAACAACTAATTGATCGACCGACAGTCGATTATTATCAACCAGCAACGAATAACTTGGTTAATCTCCGACCGACGACTATCGACATATCAGAATTATTGATCGATACTCATTCGGATCTCCAGGACTACTTACTTACCACTATTACCGACATATAGTCGACTTATCTTCTCAATACGCCTAACCATTATAAACGGTTATCGACTACATGTCACAATCATTAGCAGACATAAAGAACCCATTAACTCCATGATTATAGTCAGATAATTTAGTGCCATAAAAAGTGGGACTACGTGCTCGATGGTTACATCAGAATCATCTATAAAAGAAAGGTAAATGAACAATGTGGATAAGACAATTCTGGATTGAGACTCTGTCATTTCAAATACTCTTATCTACTGTTCATCACTCTCCATTGACTTAAGCATCAGAGAATCTTCACTGGACATAATTTTGGTCTGTGAGGATTTTATTTTGCAGGTAATCTTCATCGACGACAGGAGATAGGGGATTGGCCGTAACAGATTGACGCACCAGGTAGAAAAAAAAATGATACAATCAACCATGTCAAAAATCAGAGCTCAACACTCGACAGGATCGATGAGACAGTCTTCCTATCGGGAAGATGTTCCTCCCCCATTTTCAGTGACAGAGCCCAGTTCTTCATGTCTTGTAGTCACTACGGATGCACAAATTGCTACGCTCATACAGCAAATGAAGGTTTTGATGGAGGCGATTCAAAGCCTCCAGCAGCAGCAAATTCAGCAGCAGCAGCAGCCGTCGGTAGAGGAGCCCGTGGCTCATTTCGTGCCATGTAGGCACAGCCACCGTCCTCCACGGTGCTCGCCTTCCTCTTCTCCAGAGCGACGATCATCTCGACACTCTCATCCAGACGGACAACTGTATTCTCGGCACTCCCACCATGTCACCCATCATTCACGATGTTCTCTTTCTCCTTCTCGTGCACACAGTATCAGGAAAGAGAAATAGCCGCGGACTCCTTCTACTTCTCCCTCTTCAAGCTCTTCAGGGGGTTCTACCTGTGGAGTTTTTCAACAATGGTGGCTTGACGACTACGAACGTAAGTTCAGAGAAATTGACCACTAGCTTGCTCGACTTCAGGTGGAAGGTCAAAAGTCTTTCAACGACTATGTCTTCCACATTGTCCAGCCTCTCTCTCAGTGCATCCTGGATGAATCGATTCTCTCTCAGTTCAAGATGCCACAAATGGAGCCATACGACGGTTCCACCGATCTGATTGACCATCTGGAGAGCTATAAGGCTCTCATGATGATTCAGAGGACAACTGATGCCCTCTTATGCATTGGCTTCCCAGCAACTGTTCGGAAGACTGCTCGAGTTTGGTATTTTGGACTTCAGTCGGGGAGCATCAACTCTTTTGAGCAGCTCGAACAATCTTTTGTAGCCCACTTTAGCACTAGTCGAAGGCCACCATAGACATCAGATAGTCTCTTCTCAATCAAGCAAGGTGAGATAAAGACGTTGAGAGATTTTGTAGCTCATTTCAATGCGGCCACACTTGAGGTTAGGGTTCTCAATGAAGACATGGCCATATCGGCCATGAAAAGAGATTTGAGGAGATCCAGATTCACATATTCTTTAGATAAAACTCTCTCCCAGACATATGCTGAACTTTTGGAGCGTGCATATAAGTACATTTGTGCGGATGAAGCTGCTTCTGACCGACACCAGACAGATGAAAAAGATCAGAAGAAGAAATAAAAAAAAAGTGAATCTTCGGCTGAATCAAATAGGCCGACTATCAATAAGCAAGCTTCACTTCGACGACGGAGTCCAAAGCCGAGTAACTATGGCAGGTATAACTCCTATACTCCTCTTACTGCTCTCCATGCGTAGATTTTGATAGAGATCAAAGGAGAGGAGTATTTACGACACCCCCCATCAATAAAAGCACCATCGAGGAGTCGAGACAGGAAGAAGTACTATCGGTTTCATCGTGATCACAGTCACGATATCGAACAGTGTATCCAGCTCAGCAATGAGATAAAAACCCTGATTCGATGAGGCTATCTTGAAAAATTCTGACATGATCGCCTGACTCAACCTCCCACCGACCAACAACCTCAGTCACAAGCTGAGGAGACACTTAACAATCGACCAACGGTGGGAGTAATCAACATGATCTCCAAGCAACCGAAGAACTAGGGGCAACTTCTGAAGAAGAGTCGGTGAAGAAACGACAACTCGACAATGTAATTATTTTTTCAGAAGATGATGTTCGAAGAATACAAACTCTCCATGATGATGCGGTCGTTGTCTCGGCAATGATAGCAAATTATGATGTAAAAAAAATTTTAGTGGATAATGGAAGCTTAACGGATGTTTTATTTTATTCGACTTTCTTCCAAATGCGACTACCGACTGATCGACTCAGGAGAGTCTCGACGTCATTAGTCGGCTTCACCAGAGATGCGATTACTATATAAGGAGAAATCACTCTCCCATTAACCATAGGAACTGAATCACAATAGAGTACTGTTCTCATGATATTCACGATTGTCTAAGTTCTCTCGGCTTATAATGCCATACTCAGATAATTTGGACTTAAAACTCTGAGAGCAGTAGTCTCGACATATCATCTGCTAGTTCAATTTCTGACAAAAAATAGAGTCAAAAAGATACGGAGAGATCAACAACTTGTCCGATGCTGCTTTCTGATTTTCACACAAAATAATCAACCTGAAAACTCTTTGTCCGTTGATAAATTAGATCAAAAAAAAATGAAGAAAGGGGTGAACCAGCCCAGCAATTGGTTTCTATCCCACTAAAAGAAGAAGATCCTGAGAAGACGGTCCAAATTAGATCGTAGCTGTCTGATCTAGAGCGACAGTAGCTAATAAATCTACTCAGAGCAAATATTGATATTTTTGCTTGGTTGGTTACTGACATGTCAGGCATTCCTCTGGAGGTAATAATCCATTGGCTAAACATTGATCCAAAGGTTAAACCAGTGTGACAAAAGAAAAGCTTTTTGCACCTAAAAGGCAGAAGGTCATCGACGAAAAAGTCGACAAACTCCTCGCAGCTGGCTTCATCAAGGAAGCTAATTATCACAACTGGCTCATCAATATAGTAATGGTGAGAAAGATCAATGGAAAGTGGAGGATCTGCATCGACTATATGAATCTGAATGAAGCTTGTCCGAAGGATAATGTTTTTATATCAAAAATTGATCAACTGATTGATGCAACTTTTGGACACCGACTTCTGAGCTTCATGGATATCTTTGCTGGCTATAATCAGATTCGGATGGTACCTGAAGATAAGAAGCACACAGCCTTCGTGACCGACAAAGGCATCTACTATTATAAAGTGATGCCGTTCGGTTTAAAAAATGTTAGAGCAACTTATCAATGGCTAGTTAACAAGATATTCAAGACACAAATTGGACAGAATATGGAGGTTTATGTAGATGATATGCTGGTGAAAAATTCTCAAACTACTGATCATGTTCGAGACCTGAAAGAAGCTTTCAACACACTTCGATGACATCACATAAAGTTAAATCTGACTAAGTGTGCATTTGGGGTAACTTCTGAAAAATTCTTAGAATTTTTTGTGTCACAGCGAGCAATCGAAGTCAATCTTGAGAAAATTAAGACCATCATCAATATGAAGCATCCAAGCTTCAAGAAAGAGATACAACAGCTTAATGGAAGGATCACCGTACTCAGTCGATTCATATCAAGATCGACAGAAAGATGTTTGTCCTTCTTCAAAATCTTGAGACAATCAAACGACTTTATATGGTCAGACGAGTGTCGACAATCCTTTGAAGATCTAAAAAGATATTTGACATCTCCACCGCTACTCACAAAACCAAAGGTTGGAAAAATTTTGTATCTCTACTTGGCGACTTCGATGGAGGTAGTTATTTTGGTACTTGTCCAAGAGGACGAAAATCAAATTCAATGACCTATCTACTATACTAGCAAGGTACTTCATAATGCCGAAATAAGATATTCAAAAGCAGAAAAGATGATCTATGCTCTAATCATATCATCACAGTGACTTCACCCATACTTTCAAGCACATCCTATTGTCGTCTTGATAGATCAGCCGTTGAAGGCAATCTTACATCAACCTGATACATCGGGTCAAATGATAAAGTGGACAATAAAGCTTGTTGAGTTTGATATCCAATATCATCCACATCCATCGATGAAGGCATAAGTTTTGACCGACTTCATTGCCGAATGTATAATATTTGATAATAATTCTGAGGATAAAGTTAATGACAAAATAAAGGAAGCTACAACTTTCGAGCCTGACTTAATGTCAGTATGGATGCTACATATTAATGGAGCATCTAATACACAAGGCAGTGGAGCTGATCTCATCCTCATCAATTTTGAAGAGGTTATAACTGAATATGCCCTTCGATTTAATTTCAAAGCTTCAAATAATCAAGCTGAATATGAAGCACTCTTAGCCGGCTTAAAAATTATCAAAAAACTTGATATTGATAGCTTGAAGGTCTTCACCGACTCACAGTTGATTGCTGGACAGGTAAAGGGCGAGTTTGAAGCCCGAGATCCTAATATGATGAAGTATCAATTTTTTTTTTAAAATTATTATCTTTTAGGTTTCTCTATATTAATTAAGTGTTATGAGATGTGTATTTTGTTTCTTTTTATGTTAGGTAATTTAAAGCAAGAAAAATACAAGATAGATTTTAATTAAGTTAATTAAATTTGGAAAGATTTAGAGAATCTAACTAAAAGAGAAATAAATTATGCTAAAATTAAAAGACAACTAGATAACCAATAAATAAAGCAAGAAATCAAATCTACTTTCAAGAAAGTAAATTATTCTAAACTATAAAAAATAATAAATTACTAAAAATAATAAGCAGTAAATTATTTACATAAAATAAAGTAACTATTGAATTATGCAAATAAAGTAATCTAGCTAAAAAGTAGTAAAGCAATATAAGGCATAAATAAATACTAAATTATTTTTTTATTTTTTATTTTTTATTTTTTATTTTTAGTCAACACAACTATGCTAATGATCTTCGATAACGATACCAAAATTTGATCACCATTATAGATGATCAAAAATAAATCTAACTCAAACTATATAGATAGGATGAGTTGGAATGGAGATCAGAGGACTGAGATGTAATTAACTAAGCAAAAGAGGAGGTTTAGATTCTTAAAAGTTGGTAATATTTTAATTAATACTAACTAATTTAAATCAAAGATAAAATTGAGAGATAGACAATAAAAAAAATATCTTTATATTTCGGATGATCACAGACATAGATTCTGATATTTATTCTAATCTAAGCAATTAGATCATAATCAATTAGAAATCTTGCAAACCAATCTCAAGCATAGGCTATCTTATCGAGTACGAACCATATCCTATCAAAATCATGATCCATTCCACAAGTATAGGCTATTAAATGATTAAATTGTAAGATCCTAACAGATTATGTAAATATCAAATCATAGAATAAATTATTTTTGTTGAGCATGGGTCATATTCTGTCACAATCATAATCTATCCCTCCTATAGGTAACTTATTCAAGAAGAAATTGAATAGAACTTAAAAGTATTTTATTAATTATAGAGAATAGAAAATAAATATATAGAAGTATGTAAGGATATCTATACTCTCCTACAGACTACACCTTAGCCAAGCATGGCTCCTAGATACATCTTCTGGAAGATTTGGAATCCTATCACAGCACCTCCTCTTTCTGAAATAATCTTCTTCTTCTCCACTCTTCCTTCAAATCTTAAAATAAAATCTAAAAAAAATAAAGAAAAAGAAAATTTGTGGCCAACTACCTACTATTACTACCCCCTCCCCTCTCTATTACTGCAATCTGGCCTTTTTACAGAGCAAATCCCTGTTGAAATCGAGTATGAGATGACTTTCACTCACGTTCAAATACTTCAACCCACACCCACCATCTGATCACAATCAAATGGCCCAAATCCCACCTCAAAACAACCCAAATCAAGTCGGCATCAATCTTGGCCATCGATCAACTTTCAGATCAAATGAGGACTGTTGATCAGTGCAAAACTCAACCCAGACTTCTTCTTTCAGCCAACAACCCTTTCCAACCGTCCGATCATGAGTAGGAATGATTTCGGATAGTTGGATCGCACAATAGATGTGGGCCACCACCGCTTGACATGGGATAGGGCTCTCTCAACCATCCGATCCCATAAGAAAGCTACTGCCCACCATCCGATGGTGCAAAAATGCACCCACTTGCCCATGCGGCGTGATAAAGACCACCGGTACTATGCCGATGGATTGCATAAAGACCTAGCATACACCGGTCTATGGACCGACTGTAAATCGAACACTATTTCTGTCGACCCTTGTGGATCGCTTTGGCTGGTTTTGGGCTGTGAACCGCCCGTGGACCACGCAGCTTGGGCTAGGTTGACTTCATAATTTTTTTTTTCTTTTCTTCTAGCTTTGGTTCTTCATTCGAGGTCCAAACTGAGTATGATATGTGCCCAATTTTTTTATTTGAATCTATAAATTAAGCTCTTTGCACTGGTAATCTTCTTTCCTGCTAAACACAAACAAAAACATCAATTCTTAAGGAATAAAAATTAATTAGTATATATTTTGATACTTTTATTGGGATATTTATTATACTTATCAGCAAGTCAGTTCTGTAACAAGTTAAGTACTATCATCCCTCCATGTAATTTATTTGGCACCAAACAAAAGTAAGTCCGAGCTTCTATGTAATAATTAACCATATAATAAGCCTCTAAGCATGTATGCTTCTAGATATAAATCAAATAACTTTAAACATTATAACTGGTTATATAGTTGCTTAAGATTATGGCTAAACTATCATTTCAGAACCTGAATTTTTAGGTAATGTTTATTTTAGGACATTAACTCTTCGAAATATAAAAAAGGATAAATTCTTTGAAAAAAGTTTTAGATAAGGATGGAGCGCTAACGGTGTTAGAATTCATTAATAGAACGGGTCACATGGTATTCAGGTTATTCACCTTATATCTAATATGGCATATCTTACCCTTAAATTTTTTCCAGTCTTGCCTTAGCTTTTGTTGATTTTTCCAATGTTTCCCCCTTATTTTTCCCCTATTTTTCTCATCCTCAAGAGTCGCAACCAGGTTGGAGTCTTGGAGTGGCCAAACAAGGAAGCCAAGAGCTAGGGCTTTGTGTTGATTTTTCCATGTGTTTTCCCCCTTTGTCCTCTATTTTTCCCGTCCTCAAGAATCGCAACCGGGTGGGAGGCTTGGAGCGGCCAAACAGGAAAGCCAAGAGCTTGGGTTTTGTATTGATTTTTCCATGCTTTCCCTTGTTTGTCCTCAATTTTTCCCATCCTCGAGAGCCCCAATTGGGTGGGAGGCCTAGAGTAGCCAAATACGGAAGCCAGGATGATGGCTGTGATTTTATGTTGGGTATTTTTTCCTCAAGAGCTCCAATCGGGAGGGAGGCTTGGAGCGGCTGAATACGGAAGCCAGGGAAAAGAAATAGAGGAATCACTGGGGAAATCGAAAAAATCAACAAAAACAGAAGAAAAAATGGAAAAAAATTTAGAAGGTAAAAATCTTTTCCCATGAAGATTGATCAACTTTTTTTTTTCACATCTTTTTCTTTCTCTTTTCAGATTTGTGGGAAGGAGAGCAATGAGGGAGATCGGAGGGGCTTCTTAGATTTCGGTTGGGGGTTTCTCAAGCATATCACAACATAAGAAAAATAAAGGAAAACAAAGGAAATACAAAAAAAATTAAAAGGTAGGATCTCTTCCCGCATGGATTGATTATATCTTTTTTTCCTTCATTTTCTTTCCGCACCTGAGGTGGGCGGAAGTGGGTGGAGTTCTATGAGGGAGGAAGGTGACAGCGGAGATGGGCGGAGGTGGCCATCTGTGAGAGCTTGGTAAGAAGAAGGTAGAGGAGGAGGTAGAGGAGGGAGAGGGAGAGGAGGAGAAGAAGGCAGAGGTAGAGGCAGCAGAGAGAGCTCCAAGCCCTTTTCTCTTCCTTTTTTTCCAATTTTCTATCTTTTTTTTTATTTTTCTATATCAGATGGAGCCATGCCACATCAGATTTAAGGGACTATTGTGCAAGTCAAGTGACCTATTTTGTTAACGCCCTCTAATAGTGTCAGCTCTCGTTGTTATCTGAAAATTTTTTAAAAAAGTTTGTCCTTCTTTGGGATCTCGAATAGTTAATGTCCTATAGTGAACATTACCTAAAAATTCAAATCCTAAAATGATAGTTTAGCCTAAGATTATTAATTGCATATTGACAAGTTCTATAGTTCCACCACCCATTAGTTTTGAAGATGCTGCAGCATATTCTACAAATTGGACAATAGAATAGGAAAATATATTCATAGATTTAATGATGGAGCAAGTTCAAAAAGGGAATAGGTTGACCACAATATTTACAAAGAAATCTTGGAAGGAAATGCGTGCCAAATTTTATATGAAAACTGGAAAGAAGTATGAGTTGAAGTAATTTCAGAACAAGTTCAATTAGCTGAGGAAGTACTATAGAGTTTTTACTGACTTAAAAAAGTTATCGATTGGGTTTGGATGGCATCCAGTCTTGAAAACTGCTATAGCTCCTAATAATATCTGAAAAAGATACATAGCTGTAAGCAACTATCTGTTTTCTTTTTCTTTCATACTTTTTAGAAATTTATTATGTTTTTGCTTAATTAATTCAATCTTGTATGTCTCACCTATGAATTTGTTATTATAGGTTCATCCAAAAGTGAAGCGGTTTCGAACTTCCACTTGTCCTAAGTATGAAGAACTCATACTAATATTTGGGGACACTACTGCTACTAGTAAAGAAGTGATGGCAAGCACTCAAGATGTGTCAAATAACAGTGATTCTCAAAAAAATGAGCTTCATCTTGATGATGTTACTGTAGATGGAGAGTCTAGTGGTTTAAGAAACCATCATCGACCAAGAGATCCAATCTCTACTAAGAGTGTCCATTGTGTGAGGAGTCAATCAAGAGTTTTAGAGTTAGCAGATGCTATTAGATCACTAACAGAAACTAACCAGGCAAGGAACAATATAATGATGCAATAACATACAGCTGCAACTTCGAGGTATGGACAGTACTCAATTGCAAATTGCATTAAAGTTTTTGAAAGCATCGAAGGAGTGAGTATGCCTACATATTTGAAGGCAATTAAGAAGTTGCAAGATAAGAGATAGAGAAAAATATTTATTGAGATGTCAAGTGAGCGCAGGTTGGGGTGGTTGGCAAGTTTGTTGGATAGTCATGTAGCTTTTAGTTGTTTAGGTAGACTTTAAGTAGTAGAATATTATATTAGGGATTATGAATTTGTAGATTATGCTTTGTTTGGATTGATAATCTATGGCCTTTTTAATTTTATACTATGGATTTATTATGTTTTATAGATTTTGCATCACTTGAATTATGTCACTGCTAATATTTGTGTATTTATTTGCTTTTATAGTAATAGGAAATGGACAGTTATGTAAAAATGGAAATCAACTTAGAAGTTGAAAAGAATTCAAATACTTCTGATTCTAGTAATGGAGAGAAAATAAAGTATTTTTCTTTATTTGATGAAAATGAAGATGATGCTATAGAGCTTATTATTGTAGCAACAGCTGAAGAGTACTATAATTTGTATCTATACAAGCAACCATATAGAAATGATAATTTGATCGGTGCTGAATATATTATAAGAGAAATTCTTGAGAATCCAGATAGGTGTCTAGATTTATTTAGGATAGACAGTCGTGTGTTTCTTGACTCTTGCTCTAACTTGAGATAAAGAAATCTATTGTATGATTCATGATTTGTAAGTGTTGAAGAAAAGGTTGCTATATTCTTAATGACAATTGACCAAAGAGAGTCAAATCGAATAATGGCACATTATTTTCAGCATTCTGGATAAATAATTAGTCACCAATTTGAAAAGACACTAAAGGCAGTTGTTCAATATGCAAAGGAGCTTATAATGCCACCTTTTGCTGAAACTCCTCTAAAAATTTGCTATAATTCCAAATACTATCCTTATTTCAAGGTACTTTCATATGTCCATATTATTTTTTAAAGTTAATAAAATTCTTTTGTTATCTTGATATCAAGTAAAATAATTAATGTGTAGGATTGTATTGGAGCTATCGATGGAACACATGTTAGTGCTTATGTGCCCTCTAGTAAGCAAATTTCTTATCGAGGAAGAAAGACCATAATAACTCAAAATATTATATGTGCTTTCTCCTTTGATATTTTGTTCACTTTTGTCCTATCTGGTTGGGAAGATACTGCGAATGACTCTCAGCTTTTTGTATCAGCAGTCATAAATCCTGAATATAGATTCCCTAATCCATTAGAGGGCAAGTACTATGTAGTTGATTCTGACTTCACAAACATGCATGGCTATCTTACATCTTATCGAGGTGAACATTATCATTTTCAAGACTATCGAGAAAGGGATCATCGAACAAAAACAAGCAAAGAGTTATTCAATTATCATCACTCATCTCTGTGAAATGTTATTGAGCATTGTTTTGGAGTATTAAAGAAGCGGTTTCCTATCTTAAGAGAGATGGCCCCGTATTCCTTACAAATGCAAGCACGAATTGTTATAGCTGCATGTGTAATTCATAATTATATTAGGAAGAAGGCACAAGAGGATAGTATCTTTATTGAGTATGCAGATGAAAATATGATTGTTGAAGATGAGGTTAATGCCCCCAGCCAAGCTGCTACAAGTATTGATAGGACTACTAGCTCTCGATGAGAAATGGGTACAATTAGAGATAGAATTACTAATAGATTAGCTCGAGCGTATGGTTTGATTGAGTAATTTGGATTTTATATTTTTAATATGTAAAATAATAGCAAAATATTGTATTTATCAAACAAGCTTTTTGCCTTTTTTGCTTTTTGCTTTAGTAGTTACCAAACATGCTTTTTGCCTTTTTGCTTTCGCTCAATAACAAAAATAAAAAAAAAATAATTTTTTTTTTAAATCAAAAATCAAAAAATATAACTAAACACACCCTTAACTAGTCCGTGATCTCAAGAGTACAAAGTGAGCACTTTTTCGGCAACAACACAACTTTTGTAACAAGAAAAACAACAAGACAGCTTTATGATCGGCCTAGTACTACGATGTTACAAGTTTCAGCCTAAGGAGCAAAGGTTTGAAGCAGTAGGAGCCGTGTGAAGGTAAGGTAGATGCTCCAAATGAACATGAGAAACAAGGTTACATGGATTTAGTTTTTTTCTCAACCAATATAAGTGTGAACAATGACTCAACAACAACACAGGTTTATGATCGGTCTACTTCCCATGCAAACCAACACAGGACGTCTCACTGTAGGACTCAACATTGACACTTACGTTGGTTGAAAAAAATTAAAACATGGGTTGAAAAAAAACTAAATCCATGCAACCTTGTTTCTCAAGTTCATTTCTAGCTTCTACTTTGCCTTCACATGGACGCCACCGCTTCAAACCTTGGCTCCTTAGGCTGAAATTTCTGCTTGACATACACACCCATGTAGTCCCCAAACACAAACTTGGGGTACAAAGGTCGAGCCTCTTCTCCACTGGTTGCTGGAGATATGGTGGCCTTGAGGGAGGGGTGGAGCGGCAGTTACGTTGCTGGTGGCGAGCACACGGTGCCACACGCTCTTGTACCGCCCATTGCTGAGCACCTCTATCTGATCTCCGGTGTTGATCACAATGGCATTGGCTACTGGCTGGACATCAATCCACCGGCCATCTTGGTCATCTTGGAAAAGAAGGATGACACCGCCGGCATCGGTGCGGGCACCAAGACCTTGAACCAGGTCAAGGCGAGGGCATGGCGGGTAGTGGCTCACCTTGGTCCCGAAGAAATGCTCATGTTCTCCATTGCCAGAGAAAGCAGTCTTTATGCTGCCCTTCTCCAAACCTATGTTTTCATCCATTATTTCCACTAGTTTCTCAGCCAGTTTCTTGAGCTCTCTCCTGCACTCCTTCATGGTTTCCCTGCAAGTCAAGGAAGAAACATCAAACGCTTGAGGAGAAGGGTTTAATGAGGCAACTATGTTTCCTGTTGACCGGGCAAGTGTAGGATCTTACTTGAACTCTGAGGGTTTGGATGGCCATTCATTGTCATCTTGGAGAACAAACACATCCTCCCAATCCACAATGTCCAACCGCTGACTTCTTTCTTCCTTGACGTATCTCAGCATCGCCAGTTCAAAATTGCAGTAGGAGGTTGATGAAAATTTGGATTATCCGTCCTCTTAAGTCAGGCAAAAGTATTAGTTTTTGGTCACTACTTTCTACATATTTCAATTTAATACATTCGACACATTATTCAGACTGCTACTTTCTTTGCTCCAATGTAGATTCATTTGGTTCCAATATTGTATGTTGAAGCATTGCAATAAGTCAACAAAATGGAATGTCCATATTAGAAAGTGAGGTTCTCGAGATCAGCCATAATATCTTGGTCATTTGGATCAAACTTAAAAAGATCTCGCACAATTTTTAAAGCAGCAAGGGGAAAAAAACTGAATCTCACATGCTGGACATGTGAAGCGGAACAGGTCTCCTGACGGAGTCTGCCTCCTCTCTCTGAGTCCACATGAACAAGGATATTCTAGGCTTGATAGAGCTCTAAATCTCAGCTATAAATCTCCTCTTATTTCAAAAAGCCAAGGATCTCAATATTTTATTCTTAGAAGAATTTTTTGGTTCACTCATGACCCATGAGTTGATCATGAAACAAAACAATGAACAGGAAGCGAGAAAAAAAGATGACTATTGCCCTCAAATCCACTGTAAAAGATGAGAAAGATAGTGAGGAACCAGAAGAAGGAGAAGTTAATGAGGAAATAGCTCTCATCACCTGAAAATTCAAAAGGTTCGTAAGAAAAAAGAGGCAAAATTCAGAACGAAACCTTTCTCAAAAGGTGAGCCAAGCAAGGAGAAGGAGAAAAAAAAAGAGCAACTCATGTATTATGAATGTAAGAAGCCATGGCACTTCAAAATGGATTTTCCTCTCCTAAAAAAAATTAAAAAAAAAAAAAGATCAAGAAGAAGATAATGATGGCTAGTTAGGGCAATGGTGAAGACTCAAACTCTGATGAAGAAATGTATAAAGTGGCAAATTTATGTCTCATGGCATACAAGAAGAGGTAACATATGAAAATAAGTTTGATTTTACTTTTGATGAATTGCAAGAAATATTTTATGATCTTTTAGATGAATTTAAAAAAACTTGGCTTAAAAAATAAAGAACTAAAAAAAAATCTAATCATGCACTGATTAAAGAAAAAGAAGATTGTTTGAAAGAAAAGAATCTTTACTCAAAAAAAAAATCATGACTTAAATAAAGTAGTCCCTCAAAACAGTCACCCCTCGTACTTGATTCGTCACTGATGAAATCCATGAGTTTTCCTTTGTTTTCTGACAAAGTTTCTTCAATTTTTGCCAAAAAAGAGAACCTAATATCTCGCTAAAAATTGAGGTTGTAGAACCCTGAACCATTGCTTATTCCTTCACCATCCTAAGGCCACCATTATCGATCGATTTTGAGCTGGTTGATTGCCAGATTTTCTCTGGATTCTTTTGAATCCTACCCTTCCCTGTTTCCTTCCTCTTCTTTCTTCCACTGGACCGGCCATCATCGAACAGACGGGGCTATGCTTTTGTTGCCAAGGGTTGAGCCAAGTCACCAAAGGGTCATGCTAGTGTCGTAACCACTATTGTGGGGAGCCGCACCGTAAGGGGTGGCCGGCCTGAAGCCCTTTCTCCTTCCCCTGTTTTTCATAGAAAAAAAACTAAGAAAAAAACAAGAAAAAGAGAAAGGAGAAAAAGAAAAAAAAATAGGAAAAGAAAAAAAGAAAAATGTAGATAATTTTTTCTATTTTCTCTCTCCTATCTTTCTCTTTACACTATATTCTTTCTTTCTCTAGTTTCTTTCTTTCTCACCGTATAAAATGAGTTTATCTCTCTAGTTTCTCTCTTTATAAGTTTCTCTCTCTTCATAGATTTTTTTTCTAGAGTAATATGAACTAGTAAAGGATCCAGATGTTTAGGTACACTCAGATTAACCAATTGACCTTGGGAGGTATCTTGGACCTATAATATTCAGATGTTTTTCCATAAAATTCTCTATTTTTAATCGTATATGATTTTTATATTTTTCATAGACCGAGAGATTGATCAATAGATATACTAGAGTCTGAGATTGATAGACATAAGAATCTCTTTATATGATCACTTGTATATATATATTTTTGTACATGCATAACGATTTTGGCTTTTTTTGGGTATATGATTCTTTATTATATATGTGTGTGCGTATGCTTTTTTTGGGTATATGGTTCTTTATTATATATGTGTGTGTATGTCACATGTTGACTATTTTAATTGCTGGAAATATGATATCTGATATTTTGAATTGAACAAAAAATGTAATACAAATTATTAAATGATCTATTGATTGTGTAAGAGGATTTAGACTAGCCATGTGTGGATTGATGGTCATAGGCCGAATTGTGGCATCTTGGATTGTTAGTCATATGTCGAATCATAATATCCTAATTTGCTACTATAGATGGAAGCACAGATATTCTGATTTACCAATGCGGGCTAAACCACGGATATTCTAGTTTGCCATTATGGGCTAAAACATAACCGTAATTAGTCCAAACTGAAAAACAACTGTTGATTTAGAACATATTAATGAAACATAAATGATAAGTCATGTAAAACCATTGGTGATATTTATGATGAATTTGTCATAATATATAATTCGTGATATATGTTGAGTTATATTGTATGTCTGGCATGAGATTTTATGACTTATGATTTCTCTTTGATAATTACTCATTTATTTTTTTTGAATTGTATTATTATATTAGTGTATGTGAGATGAGATTTTTATTGAGCAGTAAAGTTTACAACTCCAATTATTTCTTTCCTTTTCAGAGTCACACAATGTATAGTATTGGATAGGTTTGAATGTAAAGTTCAAGTTATGGTATTATTTTATAAGCCTTGTATAATCTTTAGGGCATCGCTCTAGGATTCATGCGGCCACGTCATATGATTGACCCAGATGATGGATTCAGGGTGCGACATCAGCAATACTTAGTCAATCATTAGGAAATCTCTAGATTCAACTTTTGGTATTGGGCATCTATCAGAATCCTGCCTTTGGAGCTGAGGTTTTTCCATTTTAACGTCTTACCAAGTCAAAACTGCATGGTGGATCAAGAATGGATTTCCCTTCCTCCTGGTCTATTGCTATATTTCCTTGCGCAACTTTACAGTGTTAAATGATTTAGTTGTAAAATTAAAGTTTTGCATTATTATGGCGTGTATTTTGTTGTCTAGATAACTCTCACATGAGAAAAATATGGTTGTGCATCTCTTTCTTCCCTATAATGTGAACAATATAAGGATTTCTGGGACTGCTTAACGTTTCCCACTGACAAATAATCATTTCAACTAAGACATAATGTCACTATGAAATACTATGTCAGAACAGGTGTGAGAAGTTTTGATCCTCACAAACTCAAAATACTGCACAGGACCCAGAGCTAGTTGGTCCACAAGAAAAATTATGTGTGGTCACTGTCTGCCTTCCTGTTCTCCCCACACACATCCCCACATTGAACAATGCCATATTTTGGATGGGGTGAATTTAGGAAGCAATTGACATGAGAAAAAAGTGGGTTGCCGGCATCCAAGACAGAGCGGGGATCCTCTGCTGTGCATGTAATATATCGTGCGGTGTGATACATCATGCACACCGTCCATCACAGGATGAATGACTACACATGGTATGCATCGCACAGCCCACTGCACGAGGGCCCCGGTACTATGCACCATACCGTATGATGCATAGTAGAGGATCCGCGCTCAGAAAGAAATGCCCATGTGGCCCTTCTCTGTGAGGAAGCACGGCGTCCTAATCTTCTCTTTAACACGTGATTTCTTAATTTTTTTTGTGTAATTTTTATGTTTTTGATGCGATATAAAAGTGGATTATAAGCATATATTTGTAATTAAAAGGAGGTTTGCTTGGTGGCTATCTTGGGCGGCCAATGCTTGCACCATGGAAGTAAAAATTCTCTGCTATAAGTTCACAGAGAATCAAACATATAGTGTTCATTATAAAAGGAAAGTGCAAAACCAAGTTATTTTTAAGCCTTTCTTTGTATAAGAATATTTATGGAGTCAAGCTCAAGACCTGCATTAGCTGTTTGGATCTAGAATATTGAAGCTATGTGATGATATGTTTAAATTGTCATAACTAATCCTTTTTTTTTCTTTTTTTTATGCAAATCATCATAACTAATCTTAGTCAACAAAAAGCAAAAAGAAGAACCTGACCCTGAAGATTCTTCAACTTTTAATATTTTTATCACTTCGTCTCCTGAATTATGTTGTTCTGATGGTTTAAAATTTATCTTTCATAACTCTACCAATCACTGTGACATTGTGTTCATCCTTCATTTGAGAATGAACTGTAGTTCTATTGGAAATTTACACTCTACACTCCCTTTGAGTATTTAATTTTTACATGGTTGTGAATTGCTAACATGACGAGCATAGTTTCCTTAGAAGGCCAAGCTCTATTTTCGCTACTCTTCAGAGAATTCTTCATCTGTTCTTCAACTGACAGCATTTTTGTTCCTTTAAGGATTGAGACAAACACCAAAACCTCTGGAGGCGTCTGATCCCACTTGTGCAAAGTATGCCCTTATTGTGCGCTGTTATTGGTCCTGCTGCTAGCACTTCTTGAGCCTACTGTTAGCATTGTGGCCATAGAGGAGTGTTGTTGGTACTAAGCAGAGTTTTTGTCTCTCAAGTTTTGCTCTCCTCTCTATCGTTGTTTGTGTTTTGCTTTCCTTCTCCTCTCTTTGTACATACTTGATCAATAAAAACCAGGTGGTCCTTCCAGGCCTCCCATCAAAAAAAAAAAGATGAGCATAGTTTCCTTATATCAAGTCCATGCATTCCAACTTCAAGTAGCCTTGCAACTTCATATGCTAGCATTTTTTTCCTCACGTAAGTTCAGTTTTGTGACTTTGTATCCATTGGATCACTAACATTAAAATATATTTAGGAATTCAGCCCATAGTGTGTTAGTACTTTGGATTTCCCTGGTTATCAACACAAGCTATATTCTAAATCTTCCCAGCATGCTTGAGTATCCCTGTTGCAGACAAATTAAGCAGCCAACTGTGTTTGAAGCTATAAATAATTCCTTCTGCATTAGAGGTGTTTTTTTTTTTTTTTTTACTACATTATTTTCTGTTTTTCTAAAAAAAGAAATGGGATTGGAATCACTTTCATTGCTCCTAATTTTTTACTACTTAATAAGCCTCAGAACCAACCATAACTGATATAGTAGAACAGACCAATCAGAGGCCCACATGAGCTTGCCAGGAGCATCAACTCATCAGCTCTTGCCATGCGGCTAGCCCAAGGACATGCCAAGATGCCCAAATCCCTCTCCATCAGGTTACAACTGGCCTGCGATAGCAAATGATTTTCATAATTATTTGATACACGAGAATTGGTGTGTAAAAGAATCATCTTTCTAGACGTGCAAATAGTTATCCAAAATAGCCAATTCATACGTCTTAAGATTCCACAATGATGGATATTGACCCTTGCCTATAATAGAGTGAAGTCCATCTGAGATCGAATCCTAATTCTTGAAACTCTCTGTGCTCCATCGCTCTAATTTCTTTGCCACTCATATAGATCTCTATTATTCTCTCGAGCTTATCTTACTTAGGCATTAGATGATCTCTCACTGGACACTCTCTGGCAAGTGGGTTCCCCTGTCTTTAGTGTTTTTACTGAACCAGACATTGGACCGAAGATTTAGCCACATCCGAGCCCCGACAATCATCGTCCACCATCAAAGGAGGCGTATCGAGATCTATGGCCAACTTCGTAGATCCGTTCATCATCTTGTTAAGCTCTCCAGTGCACCAACCAGCTTTACATTCTGGTTAGACCAGCTCTCAGCAGCAACACTGAAAGATAGATGATAATTTAACACCTCTTAGAGTTTTCTTGTTTAATTAATGTGATCCAGAGATTCCAAAGTCACGAATACCTAGAAAGAGGAATGAAGAGCAATCAAAGATGAGACAATGCAATGTTACACGATAAAAAAAGTCACAACGGTAACAACTTAATTAGCCCATGGATCTGAAGAATACGAAGTAAACACTGTCTCAACAACACAGTTGTATGATTGACCTAGTATCATGTTACAAGTTTCTGCCTAAGAAGCCAAGATTTGAAGCGGTGGCGGGCAAAGCAGAAGCTGAAAATGAACATGAGAAACAAGGTTGCATGGATTTAGTTTTTTTCAACCTATGAAAGAACATGGATTTAGTTTTCTTCAACCTAGATAAGAACATGGATTTAATTTTTTGCAACCAATGTAAGTGTTAGTGTTGAGTCCTACAATGAAAGGTCCTATGTTGGTTCGCACGGGAGCTAGACTGATCATAAAACTGTTATTGTTGAGCCACTGTTCGCTTTGTACCCTTGAGATAATGGGCTGATTAAGTTGTGACTTCTTTCTATCATGTAATTTTTTTGGATAAATAATTCTTTTTACCATCTAAGTTTGAGGCTATAAATGATTCTTTCTTCCTTAGAGATAGATTAATTCTTAAGTTCTTTTTGATTGCATTCTTTTCTTCTTTTTTTTTTCACACAAAAAAAAAAAGAAGAAATGAGATGGGAATGACTTTTCATGCTCCAAATTTCTTGCTACTAAGATAGATGATAATTTAACACCTTTTAGATTTTTCAGTTGCTTGATTAATGCGATCCAAAGGTTCCGAAGGCAAGCATACCCAGACAAAAGAACGAAGAGCAATGCAGAGACAAGACGATGCAATGTTACATGGTAAAAAGAAGTAACAACATTCGCAACTTAATTAGCCCATAATCTCAAGAGAGCAAAGGGAACCTACCGACTCTTCCAAAAAAACAAGAAAAACTACTGATCACTCCACGACCACACAATTTTATGATCGGTCTAGTACATGTTACAAACAATTAACTAGTGCAAACCAACGCATGACCACTCACTGTAAGACTCAACATTCACACTTGCTGGCTGAAAATAAATAAATAAATAAATCCATGAAACCTTGTTTCTCATGTTCATTTCTAGCTTCTGCTTTGCCTTCACACAGCCGCCACCGCTTCAAACCTTGGCTCCTTTGGCTGAAACTTCTGCTTGACATACACATCCATGTAGTCCCCAAAGACGAACTTGGGGTACAAAAGTTGAGCCTCTTCTCCAGTGGTTGCTGGAGCTATGGTGGCCTTGAGGGAGGGGTTGTAGAAGGATGCAATGGAGCGGCGATTACCGTTGCTGGTGGCGAGCACACGGTGCCACACGCTCTTGTATCGCCCATTGCTGAGCACCTCTATCTGATCTCCGATGTTGATCACAATGGCATTGGCTACTGGTTGGACATCAATCCACCGGCCATCTTTAAGGATCTGGAGTCCACCCACTTGGTCGTCTTGGAATAGCAGGATGACGCCACCGGCATCGGTGTGGGCACGAAGGCCTTGAACCAGGTCCAGGCGAGGACAGGGTGGGTAGTGGCTCACCTTGGTCCCGAAGAAAGGCTCATGTTCGCCATTGCCAGAGAAAGCATTCTTTATGCAGCCCTTCTCTAACCCCAAGTTTTCATCCATTATTTCCATTAGATTCTCAGCCAGTTTCCTGAGCTCTCTCCTGTACTCCTTCATGGTTTCCCTGCAAGTCAAGGAAGAAACATAAAACACTTGAGGAGAAGGGTTTTTTAATAAAGCAATTATATATGTTTCCGGTTGACCTGGCAAGTGTAGGATCTTACTTGAACTCTGAGGGTTTGGATGGCCATTCATTGTCATCTTGGAGAACAAACACATCTTCCCAATCCACATTGTCCAACCGCTCAACGTTACCCATCTCCTCGCCTTCTTGATCCACCAATTTGTTCAACAACCGGACAGGGTTGGATTTCCTGAAGGCTTCGGCTCTCAGTTTGTAGCATTCAGAGCTGACCTTCTTCACGCGTTCGAGAAACTCCACAGGAATCCCATGGTTCACAAGCTATCAACAACAAGAAGAAGGTTATTGAGAATATATAAATGACGACATTTTGTTCATGGCCTAATTGGTTGCTGCAGTGTTACTGGCTAACCTGAAAGAATCCCCACTCTTCACATCCATTGGCGATCTTAGCCAAAGTTTCCGCCCTTCCCTCGCCATCCAACTTTGAGAAGTCGATGACCGGAATTGCCATGTATAATACCAAAGGTAGTTCTGGAGAGAAGATACGAGCTGAGAAGCTATATGGCAAGCTTTGGAAGTCTCTCTTCTGCTTGGATGGAATTGGTGGCAAGGTTGGCCTTTTATAGTGAGGATAGTATTTTTTTTTTTTTTTTTTTTTTTTTTTTTTTTTTTATAGTAATTAATCACATTAATCAGGTGTCGAAGGTCATCTGGGTCCCAGTTTGTCATGGTCCATAGCTTCGTGATTGACTGAGATAAGTATGCCTCTTTTCCAATTTAGTTTGGCCCTGAACGGTCTTAAATTCTATGTAGGCCATGCCTTCCATTCAATATTTATTAGAATAAGGCTTTTGTGGTTTAACGATATGGTAACAAGGTCCAATTAGAACTTTTCTACCAGTCGTCAGCCCGGTCCTCTAATTTGTGGATAATTAGAAGCTTCGCATCACTTACCAGGTGTGGATAAGCTTTCGAACCTTGGGTGACGTGGTGTGGGCGTGCTAACTTCTTTCTTCCTTCACGTATCTCAGCATCGCCAGTTCAAAATTGCAGTAGGAGGTTGATGAAAATTTGGATTATCCGTCCTTTTAAGTCACGCAAAAGTATTAGTATTTGGTCACTACTTTCTAGATATTTCAATTTAATACATTCGGCACATTATCCAGATCGCTAGTTTCTTTGCAGCAATATTTAGATTCATTTGGTGCTAATATTGTATGTTGAAGTAGTGCAATGAGTCAACAAAATGGAATGTCCATATTGGAAAGTGAGGTTCTCAAGACCAGCTGTAATAACCCAGCAATTTGGATCAAACTTAAAAAGATCTCGCACAATTTGTAAAGCAGCAAGGGAAAAAAAAGTGAATCTCATATGTTGGGCATGTGAAGCGGAAGAGGACTTCCATTAGAGTCTACCTCCTCTCCCCAAGTCCGGCATGAATAGGGATTCTAGGTTCGATGGAGCTCTAGATCCCAGCTATAAATCTCCTTCTTCCTCCCTCCAAATAGTTGCCCCTCGTACCCGATTCATGACCGATGGAATCCATGGGTTTTCTTTTGTTTTCTGATGAGGCTTCTTCTAGTTTCGTCGGGAAAGAGAACCAAGTATCTCGCTAAAAATTGAGGTAATAGCACCCTAAACCATTGCTTCCTCCACCGTCCTAAAGCCATCATTGCTGACCGATTTTGAGACGGTTGATTGCCAAATTTCCTCTGGATTCTTTTGAATTCTAGCCTCCCCTGTTTCCTTCCTTTTCTTTCTTCCATCGGACCGGCCATCATTGAACAAACGGGGCTGTGCTTTGGTTGCCAACGGTCGAGCCAAGTCACTGAAGGGTTATGCCGGTATCATAACCACTATTGTGGGGAGCCGCAACACAAAGGGTGGCCGGCCTGAAGCCCTTTCCCCTTCCCCTATTTTCCATGGAGAAAAACAAGAAGCAAACAAGGAAAAAAAAAAGGAAAAGAAAAAAAAAAGGAAATAGGAAAAGAAAAAAAAAGAAAAAATAATAATTTCTTCTATTTTCTCTCTCCTATCTTTTTCTCTCTACTATATTTTCTCTCTAGTTTCTTTCTTTCTCTCTCTATAAATTTCTCTTTCTAATTTCTCTCTATAATTTTCTCTCTTTATGAATTTCTCTTTTTAAAAATTCTATGGACTAGTAAAGGGTCTAGACATTTAGATATACTCAAATTAATCAATTGACCTTGGGAGGTATCCTGAACCTATAATATTCGAATGTTTCTCTTCAAAATTCTCCATCCTTAACCGTATATAATTTTTATGTTTGACTCTGATTATGTAAAGGTGTAATTGTCTATACAAGAAGGTGTTGGATGGAATATCTTGATTTTGAGTTTGTAGATCGAGAGATTGATTAATAGATGTATTTGAGTCTGAGATCGGTAGAGATAAAAATCTCTTTACATGATCATCTATATACATATTTTTGTACCATACATTATGATTTTGACTTTTTTTGAATATATAATTTTTTATTATATATATATCATATATTGACTATTTTAATTACTAGAAACATGATATCTGATATTTTGAAATTGAACAAGAAATATAATACAAATTATTGAAAGATCTATTGATTGTGTAAGAAGATTTGGACAACCATGATGTGGATTGCTAATTGCTAATCATGGGCCGAATCATGATATCTTAGATTGCTAGTCATGGGCTGAATCAACTTTTGGTATTAGGCATCTATCAGAATCCTGCCTTTGGAGCTGAGTTTTTTCCATTTTAATGTCTTACCAAGTCAAAACTGCATGGTGGATCAAAAATGGATTTCCCTTCCTCTTGGTCTATTGCTATATTTCCTTGCGCAACTTTACAGTGTTAAATGATTTAGTTGTAAAATTAAAGTTTTGCATTATTATGGCGTGTATTTTGTTGTCTAGATAACTTTCACATGAGAAAAATATGGTTGTGCATCTCTTTCTTCCCTATAATGTGAACAATATAAGGATTTCTGGGACTGCTTAACGTTTCCCACTGACAAATAATCATTTCAACTAAGACGTAATGTCACTATGAAATACTATGTCAGAACATGTGTGAGAAGTTTTGATCCTCACAAACTCAAAATACTGTACAGGACCCAGAGCTAGGTGGTCCACAAGAAAAATTATGTGTGGTCACTGTCTGCCTTCCTGTTCTCCCCACACGCATCCCCACTTTCAACAATGCCTTATTTTGGACGGTGTGAATTTAAGAAGCAATCGACATGAGAAAAAAATGGATGGCCGGAATCGAAGATAGAGCAGAGATCCTCTGCTGTACATGCAATGCACTGCACCGTGCGGTGCATCGCACACACCTGGACAGCTGTGCATGACGTGCATCGTACAACCCACTGCACGAGGGGCCCTATGCACTGTGCATCATACCATGTGATGCATAGTAGAGGATCTGCGCTCACGTGACCCCTCTCCGTGAGGTAGCATCGATGTCTCCACCTCCTCTTTAATACATGTGATTTCTTAACTTTTCTTGTGTAATTTTTATGTTTTTGATGCAATATAAAAGTGGATTATAAGCATATATTTGTAATTAAAAGCAGGTTTGCTTGGTGGCTATCTTGGGCGGCCAATGCTTGCACCATGAAAGTAAAAATCTCTGCTACAAGTTCACAGAGAATCAAACATGTAATGTTCATTATAAAAGGAAAGTGCAAAACCACATTATGTTTAAGCCTTTCTTTGTATAAGAATATTTATGGAGCCAAGATCAAGACCTGCATTAGCTGTTTGGATCTAGAATATTGAAGCTATGTGATGATATGTTTTAATTGTCATAACTAATCTTTTTTTTTTTTTAATGTGAATCACCATAACTAATCTTAGTCAACAAAAAGCAAAAAGAAAAACCAGACCCTGAAGATTCTTCAACTTTTAATATTTTTATCACTTCGTCTCCTGAATTATGTTGTTCTGATGTTTTAAAATTTATCTTTCATAACTCTACCAATCACTGTGACATTGTGTTCATCCTCCATTTGAGAATGAACTGTAGTACTATTCGGAATTTACACTCTACACTCCCTTTGAGTATTTAATTTTCACATGCATGGTCGTGAATTGCTAACATGACGAGCATAGTTTCCTTAGAAGGCCAAGCTCTATTTTCGCTACTCTTCAGAGAATTCTTCATTTGTTCTTCAGCTGACAGCATCTTTGTTCCTTTAAGGATCGAGATAAACACCAAAACCTCTGGAGGCGTCTGATCCCACTCGTGCAGAACATGCCTTCATTGTGCACTGTTATTGGTCCTACTGCTAGCACTGCTTGAGCCTATTATTAGCCTTGTGGCCACAGAGAAGAGTGTTGTTAGTACTTAGCAGAGTTTTTGGTTCTCAAGTTTTATTCTCCTCTTTATTTTGTTGTTTGTGTTTTGCTTTCCTTCTCCTCTCTTTGTACATACTTGATCAATAAAAACCAGGTGGTCCTTCCAGGCCTCCTTTGCCCATCAAAAAAAAAGACGAGCATAGTTTCCTCAGACCATGTCCATGCGTTCCAACTTCAAGTAGCCTTGCAACTGCATATGCTAGCATTTTTTTTCCTCACGTAAGTTCAGTTTTGTGACTTTGTATCCATTGGATCACTAACATTAAAATATATTTAGGAATTCAGTCCATAGTGTGTTAGTACTTTGGATTTCCCTGGTTATCAACACATGCTATATTCTAAATCTTCCAAGCATGCTTGAGTTTCCCAGTGTTGCAGAGAAATTAAGCAGCCTACTATGTTTGAAGCTATAAATAATTCCTTCTGCATTAGAGGTGTATTTTTTTTACGACATTCTTTTCTTTTTTTCTAAAAAAGAAATTGGATTGGAATTCACCTTCGTTGCTCCTAATATTTTGCTACTTAATACACCGTCAGAACCAACCAAAGCTGATATAGTAGAACAAACCAATCAGAGGCTGACATGAGCTTGCCACGAGCGTCAACTCATCAGCTCTTGCCATGCCGCTAGCCCGTGCCAAGATGCCCAAATCCCTCTCCATCTGGTTACAACTGGCCTGCGATAGCAAATGATTTTCATAATTATTTGATACATGAGAATTGATGTGTAAGAGAATCATCTGTGTGATATCTTCTGGACGTGCAAATAGTTATCCAAAATAGCCAATTCATACGTCTTAAGATTCCACAATGATGGATATTGACCCTTGCCTATAATAGAGTGAAGTCCATCTGAGATCGAATCCTAATTCTTGAAACTCTCTGTGCTCCATCGCTCTAATTTCTTTGCCACTCATATAGATCTCTATTATTCTCTCGAGCTTATCTGACTTAGGCATTAGATGATCTCTCACTGGACACTCTCTGGCAAATGGATTCCCTTGTCTTTAGTATTTTTGGACTGAACCAGACATTGGACCGAAGATTTAGCCACATCCGAGCCCCGACAATCATCGTCCACCATCAAAGGAGGCGTATCGAGATCTATGGCCAACTTCGTAGATCCGTTCATCATCTTGTTAAGCTCTCCAGTGCACCAACCAGTTTTACATTCGGGTCAGACCAGCTTTCAGCAGCAACACTGAAAGATAGATGATAATTTAACACCTCTTAGAGTTTTCTTATTTAATTAATGTGATCCAGAGATTCCAAAGTCACGAATACCTAGAAAGAGGAACGAAGAGCAATCAAAAATGAGACAATGCAATGTTACACGATAAAAAGAAGTCACAACGGTAACAACTTAATTAGTCCCATGGATCTGAAGAATACGAAGTAAACACTGTCTCAACAACAATACAGCTGTATGATTGACCTAGTATCATGTTACAAGTTTCTGCCTAAGAAGCCAAGATTTGAAGCAGTGGCGGGCAAAGCAGAAGCTGGAAATGAACATGAGAAACAAGGTTGCATGGATTTAGTTTTTTTCAACCTATGAAAGAACATGGATTTAGTTTTCTTCAACCTATATAAGAACATGGATTTAATTTTTTGCAAACCAATGTAAGCGTTAGTGTTGAGTCCTACAATGAAAGGTCCTATGTTGGTTCGCACGGAAGCTAGACTGATCATAAAACTGTTATTGTTGAGCCACTGTTCGCTTTGTACCCTTGAGATAATGGGCTGATTAAGTTGTGACTTTTTTTTTTTTTTTTTTTTTTTTTTTTTTTTTTTTTTTTTTTTTTTTTTTTTTTTTTTTTTTTTTTACCGATGATAATGCTTTATCTAATTTTGCTATGATGATTCATTTAACCTTAATGCATCCAGGTTCCGAAGGCAAGGATACCCAGACAAAAGAACGAAGAGCAATGCAGAGACAAGACGATGCAATGTTACATGGTAAAAAGAAGTAACAACATTCGCAACTTAATTAGCCCATAATCTCAAGAGAGCAAAGGGAACACTACCGACTCTTCCAAAAAAACAAGAAAAACTACTGATCACTCCACGACCACACAATTTTATGATCGGTCTAGTACATGTTACAAACAATTAACTAGTGCAAACCAACGCATGACCACTCACTGTAAGACTCAACATTCACACTTGCATTGGCTGAAAATAAATAAATAAATAAATCCATGAAACCTTGTTTCTCATGTTCATTTCTAGCTTCTGCTTTGCCTTCACACAGCCGCCACCGCTTCAAACCTTGGCTCCTTTGGCTGAAACTTCTGCTTGACATACACATCCATGTAGTCCCCAAAGACGAACTTGGGGTACAAAAGTTGAGCCTCTTCTCCAGTGGTTGCTGGAGCTATGGTGGCCTTGAGGGAGGGGTTGTAGAAGGATGCAATGGAGCGGCGATTACCGTTGCTGGTGGCGAGCACACGGTGCCACACGCTCTTGTATCGCCCATTGCTGAGCACCTCTATCTGATCTCCGATGTTGATCACAATGGCATTGGCTACTGGTTGGACATCAATCCACCGGCCATCTTTAAGGATCTGGAGTCCACCCACTTGGTCGTCTTGGAATAGCAGGATGACGCCACCGGCATCGGTGTGGGCACGAAGGCCTTGAACCAGGTCCAGGCGAGGACAGGGTGGGTAGTGGCTTACCTTGGTCCCAAAGAAAGGCTCATGTTCGCTATTGCCAGAGAAAGCATTCTTTATGCAGCCCTTCTTAACCCCAAGTTTTCATCCATTATTTCCATTAGTTCTCAGCCAGTTTCCTGAGCTCTCTCCTATACTCCTTCATGGTTTCCCTGCAAGTCAAGGAAGAAACATAAAACACTTGAGGAGAAGGGTTTTTTAATAAAGCAATTATATATGTTTCCGGTTGACCTGGCAAGTGTAGGATCTTACTTGAACTCTGAGGGTTTGGATGGCCATTCATTGTCATCTTGGAGAACAAACACATCCTCCCAATCCACATTGTCCAACCGCTCAACGTTACCCATCTCCTCGCCTTCTTGATCCACCAATTTGTTCAACAACCGGACAGGGTTGGATTTCCTGAAGGCTTCAGCTCTCAGTTTGTAGCATTCAGAGCTGACCTTCTTCACGCGTTCGAGAAGCTCCACAGGAATCCCATGGTTCACAAGCTATCAACAACAAGAAGAAGGTTATTGAGAATATATAAATGACGACATTTTGTTCATGGCCTAATTGGTTGCTGCAGTGTTACTGACTAACCTGAAAGAATCCCCACTCTTCACATCCATTGGCGATCTTAGCCAAAGTTTCTGCCCTTCCCTCGCCATCCAACTTTGAGAAGTCGATGACCGGAATTGCCATGTATAATACCAAAGGTAGTTCTGGAGAGAAGATACGAGCCGAGAAGCTATATGGCAAGCTTTGGAAGTCTCTCTTCTGCTGTGGATGGAATTGGTGGCAAGGTTGGCCTTTTATAATGCACATCCAGACGGGCTCTAGGGGGAATAAGTAATTAATCACATTAATCAGGCGTTGAAGGCGCGGACCTCTGGAAAAATAGGCCGGTGGCTATGTTGGACAAAAGTCATCTGGGTCCCAGCTTGTCATTCCATAGACTTCGTCTCGCTGAGTAAGATGCGTAAGCCTTCTTTCCAATCTTGGTTTGACCTGATTCCTGAATGGTCTTAAATTCTATTTTAATCTTGATAGATAGACATATTTGTATGTATCTATATCGGTGTGTATGTATATAGATGGATCGTTGCATATGTATGTATGCATGCAAATGTATAGGTCATGCCTAATTTTACTTAGTTCTAATCTTGTTCTGCTAGATCTTTGTTCCCCCAAGCTGGACTTAATCAATAATTGATGGCAACTGTAAAGCAAGAAGGATGGGATATCTTATATGTACTTAAATCCTCAAGTGTATTATTGCTAAATCTGCAGGAGGCATAAATAATCTGTCGGCAAAATCTCGTACATTAGATGTACACGTTTATTTAGATTTTATCATTCTTTGATCGTATCATATTCCAAGATCATATAATTTTTTGAGCGATCATTTCTGATGTCACGCATGCTCTGAGGCAAAAACGAAGAGAATATCTATTGGAATAACCTTTTGTCGTCTAATGGTGTGGAAACAAGGTCCAATTCAAACTTTTCTACCGCTTTGCCGGCCCGGTTCTCTAACATGTGGACAATTGTATTTTACCGAAGCTTCGCATCACTTGCTAGGCCTCGATAAGCTTCCCACCCTTGGGCTGACATGGTTGTGGGCATGCTATCCTCTTTCTTCTGTGAAGCATCTCAGCGCCCATCACCAGTTCAAAATTGCAATAGAAGGAGATTGACGAAAATTTGGATTATCCGTCCTCTTAAGTCAGCAAAAGTATTGATTTTTGGTCACTACTTTCTGGATATTTCAATTTAAGACACTCCGCGCATTATCAAGACCTCTACTTTCTTCCCACCAATTTAGATTCATTTGGTGCCGATATTGAATGTTGAATCATTGCAATAGGTAAACAAAATGGAAGTCCAGATTGGAAAGTGAGGTTCTCAAGATCAAGTTTACTTTTTATAATTTTCATTTTTTTTCTTGTCTCGGTCACATCACCTGAGCTCATTTGCTAGTAATTTGGGCAGAATCATTGCTTAATGAGGAAGAGCAAAGGCTTTAACTGCCCACGATTATATGTATCCCTTTCTAATGGAATGTTTTCTTTTTGCTGAATGTTGGAAAAATTACAAAGAAACCCCTTTAAGTTTGGATCGTTTACGTTTAAGATCCAAAAATTTAAAAAAAAAAAGCAAATTAGCTATTAAAACTTTAAATTCATTACAACATGACCAAGCCATCTATCTTCGTTACCAAATGTTATGACATAAGGATCATATAGTAACTATTTTTTTATAAAATTTTAGAATTGCCCTTCCTACTAACCGAGCAAGGAGCTTTTATTTTAGGGAGGAGAGTTATACTTTGAGATCTGTGCAAGTGGATGAATGACAAAAGATAAAGTGTATTGAGATCTATGCACATAAATGGATGACAAAGGATAGAGCATTTCGATATTCATGTAAATAAATGAGTGATAGAAGATGATGTGCTTTGAGATCTATGCAAGAAGATAAATGACAAAGATAGTCTTTTATATTTGTTCAGGTAGATGAATAATAATAAATGAAGTACTTTAAGATCTATGTATATGAATGGATAATGGAGGATAGAGTATTTTGAGATTTATGTAGGTGAATGGATAACAAAAGATATATAGAGTGCTTTGAGATCTATATAGGTAGATGGATAATAGATGATGGACTACTTTGAGGTTTATGCAAGCAGATGGATGACAAAGGATAAAGCATTTCAAAATTCATATAAGCATTTCAAAATCCTCCTTGGTGCTTGGTATCATTAATTTCTAAAAGCGACTGCAATAGCATCCTATCCACAGAGCCACCTCTGTGTCCGTGTCTAGTCTCTATGCCCTCCTCCCATTTTCTAACTCTAACTCGAGGCTAGATATGCCAAGTTAGGTGTACGTATGTCTTCGCACTCCACATGCCCTCTATTGACCGCAGAACTTACCACAAGAGCAAGGAGCAAGATTTTTCTTTGCTAGATGATGGAAGTGGCTATGGCCAAGACAAAAGGCTTCCACAGACCATGGTAATTAAAAAGGTCGTTGGGTTCCACTCGTGTGTGGGATGAGAGGTGGACTAGCTGGCCTTAGAAAGTTTAATTCCAGCCATCACATCAGTTCTCTCCCACCAAACTACTTTCGTACAAGGGAGCTCCCAAGAATAGAGATGGCAATGGGTAGGGTTTGGGTCGGATAGTATACTACCCATCCTCAAACCCGAACTTAATACCCTATACGCAAACCCTACCCGATACCCAATCGGGTAAGAAAAGAGATACCCATCCCCATACCCAACGGGTTTGGAGATACCCTGGGTAATCCATTTTCCCATACCCAATCCATACCCGCCCCATACCCGTCCATTCTATATCCAAAAAAAAAGTAAAATAATTTTATGCATATTATCAATCAAAAATAGAATTACCAATTATATATATATACATACATACATACGCACATACACACTTCTAAACACACACACACATACATACATGCATACATATATGCATGCATACATATACATACATACATATATATAATTATATATATATAGAGAGAGAGAGAGAAAGAGAGAGAGATCATATATATGTGTGTGTATATGTGTGTGTGTGTGTGTATATATATATATATGTATATGTATATGTATATGTATATATATATATATATATTCGGATATGTATATATATATATGTATATATATACATATTCGGATATGGGTTCGGGTATTACCCATACTCATAGGTTCGGATCGGGTTCGGGTAGAAAATAGCACTACCCATACCCTATCCATACCCGTACTATAGTTTTCGGGTTTTACCCAAACCCAGTCAAACCCTATTTTTCGGGTTTGACCGGGTTCGGGTAGGGTGTATACCCATCGGATCGGATTAATTTTGCCATCCCTACCCAAGAAGAGTTGGGGTGGTCGAAACTAGCTGGCCTTTTATCGGGCATGATCCATATTTTTGGGTGGTGTTGAATTTGTCATGCACCATTTCTACCGCTAATGTGAGGTCATGGGCCTGTCCTAGTGGAGCAGGTTACTTGGACCCTCCATCGGATTACCGAGGTTGGCTGGTAGCATTGTTGGTTGTCAACATGTTCTAACATTGCGTAATACCATTGAGAAAAGATAAAGCATTTCTTTTTCTAATTTCTCTCTATAATTTTCTCTCTTTATAAATTTCTCTTTTAAAAATTCTATGGACCGGTAAAGGGTCTAGACATTTAGATATACTCAAATTAATCAATTGACCTTGGGAGGTATCCTGAACCTATAATATTCGGATGTTTCTCTTTAAAATTCTCCATCCTTAACCATATATGATTTTTATGTTTGACTTTGATTATGTAAAGGTGTAATTGTCTATACAAGAAGGTGTTGGATGGAATATTTTGATTTTGAGTTTGTAGATCGAGAGATTGATTAATAGATGTACTTGAGTCTGAGATCGGTAGAGATAAAAATCTCTTTACATGATCATCTATATATATATTTTTGTACCATACATGATGATTTTGACTTTATTTGAATATATAATTTTTTATTATATATATATATCATATATTGACTATTTTAATTACTAGAAACATGATATCTGATATTTTGAAATTGAACAAGAAATATAACACAAATTATTGAATGATCTATTGATTGTGTAAGAAGATTTGGACAACCATGATGTGGATTGCTAATTGCTAATCATGGGCCGAATCATGACATCTTAGATTGCTAGTCATGGGCTGAATCATAGCATCCTAGTTTGCTATTGCGAACCAAAGTATATATATTCTAGTTTGCTACTACGGCCAAAATATGAATATTCTGATTTGCCACCATAGATTGAAGCGTGATTTATGATTTGCTAGTCATGGACTCAAGCGTAACTATAACTAGTCCAAACCGAAAGACTACTGCTAATTTAGAATATATTAATGAAATATAAATGATAAATTATACGAAATAGTTGGTGATATTTATGATGGATTTGTGATAATATATAATTCGTGATATATGTTGAGTTATATTGCATGCCTAACATAAGATTTTGTGATTTATGATTTTTTTTTTATAATTACTCATTTATTATTTTTGTATTTTGTTATTATATTGGTTTGCATGTGATAGGATTTTTATTGAGCTGTAAAGCTCGCAACCCCAATTCTCTTTTTCTTTTCGGACTTATAAGATGCATAGTATTGGATGGGGTTGAACATGAATTCGAGTGAAGTCATTTTGTAGGCCTTGTAGGACATGGCTATAGGATTTATGCTGCTGTGTCATATGGTTGACCCAGATGATGGATTCGGCCGTGATATCAGCAATACTTATACTTAGTCAATCATTAGGACGTCTCTAGATTCAGCTTTTGGTGTTGGGCGCCTATCCAAAATCCTGCCTTTGGAGCTGAGTTTTTTCCATTTTAGCATCTTGCCAAGTCAAAACTGCACAGGGGATCAAGAAGTGGATTTCCTCTCCTCTTAGTCCATTGCTATTTCCTTGCACAACTTTATAGTGTTAAATGATTTAGTTGTAAAATTAAAGTTTTGCATTATAGTAGCGTGTATATTTTTTTTTTTTTTTTTTTTTTTTTTTTTTTTTTTTTTTTTTTTTTTTTTTTTTTTTTTTTTATAGCGTGTATATTTTGTGTGGTCACTGTCTGCCTTCCTGTTTCTCCCCGACACATCCCCACTTTGAACAATGCCAATATTTTGGACGGGTGAATTTAGGAAGCAACCGACATGAGAAAAAAGTGGGTGGCCGGCATCCAAGACATGACCACGTGGCCCCTCTCTGTGAGGTAGCATCATCATCCCCACCTCCTCTTCAACGCAAATGTGATTTCTTAATTTTTATGATGTAATTTTTATGTTTTTGATGCTATATAAAAGTGGATTTTAAGAAGATATTTATAATTAAAAGCAGGTTTGTTTGGTGGCTATCTTGGGCGGCCATTGCTTGCACCATGGAAGCAAAAATTCTTCAACTTTTACCACTTTTGTCCCTTCGTCTCCCTAATTTACATGGCTCTGATGGTTTAAAATTTATCTTTCAGATGTCTAACAATCAGTATGACACTGTGTTCATCCTTCATTCAAGAATGAAACTGCACTAGGACTGGGAATTTACACTCAACACTCCATTTGAATACTTAGGGGATGCTTGGTTCACGACCAAAATCGGAATCGAAATAAAAATCAAAATAATTTAAAATCGAATATGATTCTGAAATACCAACATGATAAGCATACTTTCCTCGGATCAACTCCATGCATTCCACCTTGGAGTAGCCTTGCAACTTCATAAGTTAGCATTTTTTCCCTCATGTAAGATCAGTTTTGCAACTTCGTATCCATTGGATCAACTAACATTAAAATATATTTAAGAACTCAGTCTATAGTGTGTTAGTACTTTGGATTTCCCTGGTTATCAACACATGCTATATATATTCTAAATCTTCCCAGAATGCCTGAATTTTCCTGTGTTGCAGACAAATTAAGCAGCCATCTATGTTTGAAGCTATAAATAATTCGTTCTGTATTAGAGGTGTATTCTTTCTTTTTGACTGCATTCTTTGCTTCTTCTTTTTTTTCCTAAAAGCAAAAAAAAATGGGATTGGAATCACTTTCCTTGCTCCTAATTTCTGGCTATTTGATGTCTCAAAACCGACCACAGCTGACATTATAGAACCGACCAATCAGAATCCGAGATAAGCTTGCTAGGAGGCCTCCGCCTCAGCTCATCCGCTCCTGCCATGCAGCTAGCCCAAGGACGTACGGAGATGCCCAGATCCTTCTCCATCTAGTTACAAATGGCCTACAATGGCAAATAATTTTCATAATTATTTGATACACGAGAGTTGATGCATAAGAAAATCATCAGTGTGGTATCTTCTAGACATGTGAATAGTTATCGAAAATGGTCAATTCATACGTCTTAAGATTCCACAATGATGGGTATGGGCCCTTGCCTATAATAAAATGAAGTCCATTCAAGATCGAATCCTAATTCCTGACACTCTTTCTGCTCCCTCACTCTAATTTGTCTGCCACTCGTACAGAATCTCCCCAAATGTCTTCTAGACATTTGGTATTTGAGGACTAGAGCAAACATTGGCCAAAGATCTAGCCGCATCCGAGTCCTGACAATCATCGTCCGCTATTAAAGGAGGCACATTGAGATCTTTGGCCAACTTTGCAGATCCATTCATCACCTTGTTAAGCTCAGCAGCACACCAGCTAGCTTGACAATCTAGTCAGACCACCTCTTAGCGGCAACATTACTGAAAGATAGATAATTATTTAACACCTCTTAGAGCTTTCTTGCTTAATCAATGTGATCCAAAGATTCTAAAATGATCAAGGATACCTAGATGGAGGAATTAATGAAGAGCAATCAAAGATGAGACAATGCTTACACGGTAAAAAGAAGTCCCAATGGTAACAACTTAATTAGCCCGTGATCTCAAGAGAACAAAGTGAACACTCCCAACAACAACACAGTTTTATGATCTGCCGAGTATCATATTATAAGTTTCAGCCTAAGGAACCAAGATTTGAAGCTGTGGCGGCCATGTGAAGGCAAAGCAGAAGCTGGAAATGAACATGAGAAACAAGGTTACATGGATTTAGTTTTTTTTCAGCCAATGTAAGTGTGAATGTTGAGTCCAACAGTGAGCTATCATGCATTGGATTGCACCAGTTGCTTGTTTTGTAACATGGTACTAGACTGATCATAAAATTGTGTCGTCGTTGAGTCAGTGTTCACTTTGTTCTCTCGAGATTTTGGGCTCATTAAGTTGCGGCTGGTTTTATTTCTTTTTACCATGTGATGATGCATTGTCTTGTCTTTGATTGCTCTTCGTTCTTTTGTCTAGGTATCCTTGCCTTCGGAATCTTTGGATTGCATTAACCAAGCAAGAAAAATCTAGGAGGTATTAAATTATCATATATGTTATGTGGCTCTAAAATTATAAGGTAAGTTTTCTATTTTATCGTATGGTATATTTATCATGATATCAATCTGACAGAATAATCCAAATCATATTGATCTTATAGAATCAAGTCAAGAAGGAAAGAAATGATGGAATCAATCCAAGATTTCAATAATCAAGGGTCAATTATAATCTAAACAATTAAAAAAATCTATCAAGAGAATCAATCATAACCAACAGTATGATTTTGGCAATTAAAAAAATCTATTAAGAGAATCAGTCATGACTGGCAGTACTATTTTTTAAATATTTTCTTCTGATTTTTCTTCCCTTGTTATATACATTCTCATTCTATACCACCATCTGAAAGAAAGCAAGAGAACGAGAGTTTTAGACTTAAGAGCTTCTCTTTTATGTGAGATTGGATGTATTAGGATTTTGGGTTTGAGAGATAACTATTTATTTTTATACTATATTTTATTATAATAAAATTTTTTTGCTCTGTCCTCACCCATGGAGTACGTACACTGTCGAACTACAAAAATTACTATGTCAGTATGTTTTTTCTTTTCTCTCTACTTTTCATATCTTTCATAACAAACTGGTATCAGAGCCAGTTGCATCAAATCAATCGCTATAGCTTCTTCATCATTTGATATTGAGAAGTTTGATGGTACTGACAGTTTTAATCTATGATAAGTTAAGATCCGTGCAGTCCTAACACAGAAGGGTTTGAAAAAGGCACTGTTAGGAAAAAAGAAGATACCCAGTAATTTGACAGAAGAGCAGAAAGAGGAAATAGATGATAAAGCTTCAATAGTGATCCATTTGTGTCTATCTAATGGAGTTTTGAGAGAGGTGCTTTCAAAGAAGATAGCTGCTAGCTTATGATTGAAGATAGAATCTTTGTACATGACAAAGTCTCTTACCAATAAGTTATATTTGAAGCACCGTTTATATATGCTGCGTATGACTGAAGGTATACCCATGAAAACTAATGTTGATGAATTTAACTCCATTATTACAGATTTAAAATCTATTGATGTTAAGATTGAAGAAAAAGATGAGGCCCTATTATTATTATGTTTTTTACCTCCCTCTTATAAGCATTTTAGAGAAATCTTTTCGGTTGAGAAACTATATCCTTAGAAGATGTTAAAGCTGCATTATGTTCTAAGGAGCTACTTGAAAAGCATATGTCTGGGAGTGTTACCAAAGGATAGGGTGATGCTTTAGTTGCCAGAAGAAGGTCTAATGGGTTCAGAGAACAGTAGCCAAAAGCATAGGTCTAAGTCAAGAAATAAAAACTTAACTTGTCATTACTGCAAGAAAAATGGGCATATTAAATCTGAATATTATAAATTAAAAAATAAGAAATAGAATAACAAACAGGGTCTGGGTCAGAAAAAGATTGAAAAATAGGATAAAGCTAATATTGTGGGAGAAGATTATGATGGTACTGACTATGTTCTTGTTGCAACCAGTGATACTTATTTTAGAAACAATTGGCTCATGGATTCAGCTTGTTCTTTCTACATGTGTCCCAACAGAGACTAGTTCTCTACCTATGAGACTATGAGCAACAATATAGTTTATAAAATTATAGGGATGGAAATCGTTCGAATTAAGATGCACAATGGTGTAGCAAGGACTTTGACAGATGTTCGGCATATCCTTGAGATCAAGAAAAATCTAGTTTCTTTAGGTACTCTTGATGCTAAAAGGTACAAGTATTCATCTAAAGATAGAGTCATGAAGGTCAGTAGAGATGCCTTGGTTGCTATGAAAGCAAAGAGACTGTTTTCAAATTTATATGTCTTGCAGGGTGCTACTGTTATAGGTTCAGTTGCAGTTTCTACATCTTCCATATCTGACTCAAAACTTACCAAGTTGTGGCACATGAGACTTGGTCATATGGGTGAGAGAGGATTACTCCTTTTAAGTAAGAGAGGTCTTATTTATGATCAAAATGTGGGAAAGATGAATTTCTGTAAGCATTATGTTCTTGGAAAGCAAAAAAGAGTTAGCTTTAGTGCAGGAGTTCATAGAACAAAAGCTACTTTAAACTATATTCATTCTAACCTCTAAAGGCCTTCACGTGTTCTTTCCATAGGTGGTGCTTGGTATATGCTGAATTTTATTAATGATTACTACAAAAAGATGAGTGTTCATACTGACGCACAAGGGTGAAGTGTTCAAGAACTTCAAGCAGTGAAAGGTGATGATAAAGAAGCAGACTTGTAAGAAAATTAAGCGACTCATGTTAGATGTGTGCCCTAGATGTCAGATTGGCTGACATATTCCTGTACAAATGTAAGGGCAAATTTGTAATTTTGACTATAAATGAATAAAAGGGTTATTCTACTGTCACATTGTGTATATTATATCTGTGATACATCTTTTGAGATAGAAGGAATGTTAATTCATATTTTCAAGAGTTGAAAATTTAAGACATGAATTTATATAACTAACTCATAAACAGCTCCTGACCATAGGATCATCATGAGGATGGTGATCGATCCGGAAGGTTGGTGTACGATCACTTTCTTAGGATAGATGTATTTTGAGTCTACGGTGTAGAGACACCAGAGTGAGAGTACATATATTCGTTGAAAATGAGAGTACTGAGCGTGACCACCTCGAGCAGTCATAAGGAAGTCTACCTTCTCGTCGATGACTAGCTCGATGCTGCAGCTATATGTCTAGTTCTTTGACCTGAGGTACATCGATAGTTCACTTTGAGTATGTTATAGTTTGACTACATCATAACTCAATTTTCTAACCATTTAGAACCCTGAGGTGTATGTTGGCTGTAGCATATTCATTGTAGGAACCAGATCGCACCAAGAAGGGATCTATCAACCTCGGTAGATGAGAGGAGTAGTCCTATGATGATCGAAAGATTGAGTTCTTAAGCCCATGACCATGGTAGAGTGAAATAATGAAAAAGAGTTTTTCATTGAGATTTTATATCAGACTTGGATCAATCGATTGATTCATATGACTGATGTTGAGTTTGACGAATTCACCTTAACCTTAATTCAGTCGAGACTTATGATAGAGGAACTCAATCACACAGGTAGCTGCATCGAGAAGTTCGTCTTCATTTCTGATGGGTTGCCACCATATACTGCTAGGTGTCACTGATAGATTTTGGAAGCAATTAGAATGATCTTGATGATCGATCATTCTAATTGTCTGAATCAGAAAAGTTCTGATCCATCGAAAGGAGTTTCGATGATGTCGATGATGAGATCACGACATGTCTCATTACCATATGAAAATGAACCTAACTGGGTCACACAAACAAGAGTTAGGATCTGAATGTCATCAATTAAGCTAGCCCAGTTCAATTGATTTGAATTAGATCCAATTAGGTTCAAGAAAATCATGCTAGCACACGATTGAGCCTAACTTTCTCCTCGTGTAATCTTTTTCATCTCGACTGAACCAAATATGATTTGACTCATTCAGAGAACCTTGAGAAGATTTCTCTCAGTCTGACTGGAGCCAGTCCAGCTCAAAAAGGACTTCTCTTAATTCATGAGATGAATTTAAGACAACACCTACTAATTTCTGTCACCTGTCATTTCTATTTTAGGACATTGGTCAAACGTTGACCCATGGGCCTTGGACTAAAGGTCACTTGGCAAGAGATCATTGGAGAGTTTTTGTGGAGTGTCCACCTACTAATTTTACCCTCAAAGTAGGTGCCATAATCAGATATGGCATGCACCCCAAGTGGATAAGGATAGAGTCTCATGAGATGAGGACTCTATGCCTTGATCGACTCAAACTGTTGGGCGCCAATCTCACTGTGTTTATCCAATGTTGGTGCCAACAGTAGGAGGATTTGGTGGGGTTCTTATCTGATATGATCAGATGATATCACTCCACCAATCAAAATTTTTTCAAAATTAATTAAAATTTTTTGATTGGTCGAATGATGTGGCACTGCATGGCGCAGCAGGGTCTATTTAAACCCTGTTCGCACCTAGGATTATGTCTTTCTGCTTAATACCCAGCAAAAATATGAAACCCCTCCACTTCTCCATACCCCCTCTACTCCTCTCCCTCCCCTCTTCACGTCCAAGAGGTTGGGCATCCATCTAGTGCTTGTCCAAGGTGTGGTGGCTTCCTGATCAGAAGGCTGCAGGGATTTATCGAGAAGCTGCTGCTCCAGCTTCAGAAGATCTTTTGAAGATCTTGTAGATCAGATCCAGATCTGATTTTTGGAAAAAAAATTCATGAGGAGAAGATGATCCAGATCCTGCTCGAGTGGATACCGATAGAGGCCAGGCAACTGTGTGGCTATTTTAGAACCTCGGGCATTGCTACGATCATCTACAGGGTAATCTAGTTACCCTAGAGGTATTTCTCTATTCCTCATATTTTTAAATTTAATTTTAGATTTAATATCAGATAATAAAAATTAAATCTAATAGATCTTAGATCTAAAATATAATAGGATAATTTTTTTTGAAATATTCCACCTCAGATCTCATTAGATCTGGAAGATCCTACAAGGAAAAAGCCGATTTTTCCTTCAACTGGTATCAGAGCCAGGTTGATGGCTCTATTTCAGATCTAATTTAGATATAATTTTTATTTTTATTTATCTAATATTAATGAATTTCAGATATCACATCAGATGTGATAGGATCTAAAATCAGAAAAAAATTTAAAATTAAATCTAAGTAGATCTAACATGTATGAGATGCATGACTAGACTAGGAGTAGTTTGATCTATGAATAGTCTTATAGTTTTATGTTTTAATGTGATTAAAATATAAATTAGATCTAATTTATTCTCTATTTTTTTGATATTATAAATATTATATTCAGATCAAAAAATAAAAAATAAAATTTTAATTAATACATAAGATTGATCTGTTGCATGCCTAGACTAGTTATAGAATTATTCTAGTAACTATCTAGAATAGATTTTATATTGAATAGTTCAATTTAAATCTTATTTTTCAGATGTTATATGTGATGTATCAGATCTGAAAGCATGCTAATTAGATCAGATTTTAATACATGAGATGTATGCAAAGCATGTATAAGTTAGATCTGAAATTATATATGTGATATGTAACTTAGATCTAACTAGTTTTGTAGTTAAATTAATATTTCTGATTAAGGTGTTCCTCATGGCCATCCGGTTATAAGAACAAAGTAGGGTTTAAGACTTTCTCCTCCCATTCAATGGGGTGTTCTTATGGCATGTAGGGGTGCTACGCATTCATCCTTAATCAGAAATCAAAATTTACTTTTCTGTAAAACCTTAGATCCTAAAATCTTAGGATTTATTTACATATTTTATTTATGAACCCAAGACTTAATTAATGAATTCAGCTTATGAAATTAAATTAGGTCTAAAATTAAAAATTTCAGATCTAAGCCATTTTCATAAAATTGGGTTCGGGCTTGGGTAGCTCAATTAGGTCTAGTGGTTGATCAAACTGAATCAAAAGTTGATTAGGTGAGATCATGAAAGCTAATAATTGACCAACCTAATAGGATTAAGTCTAGATCAAGGTCGAATCACATTTAGATGTGACTCGATCAAGTTAAGACCTAATTTGGCTCAGTGGTTAGAGCCTGGATTGTAGACTAACCCAATTGATTCTGGTTCGACAATTTGGTGTCTAAGATAAGTTGGGCAGATGCGACCGACTGGTTTTTAATTGAGAGTTACTCGACTCGAATGCATTTTTGTCAAGTTAATGACATATCCCTCCCACCGGTCTCACTTACCTGACCATATGTGTCGATCCAGTTCTGATTTGAGATAGCTAACAATTCGAGCTAACCCATATCACTAGGTTAGTCATAATTGTTATGACTATGTCAAGTCAAGTTTAATGAGATCTAAATCAAATCTTCCTAAGAAAATATTAAGTCTAAGGTCTTCCACCATTGTGGATGTGCGGGCCCTTCCCGAGGTTGATTGTTCTCGGCTGGTTATAGTGGCTCAGTTACATTGGGAAGATGCAACCATGTCCATTAGGCATTGGATGCTATGGATTAGAGGATGGGTTGTGCTCAATATTTCGGATACAGTGAGGGACTCAATCAGGAATCTAATTCATGCAAATGGTGGGTCTGACTTAACTAAGGATTGGAGCAATATTCCGGACACGGTGAGCTTCATAAATTAGAGACCAAATTTTAGGTGCATCATGATTAGAGAATCATTGGACAAGAGTTGTCCACTCATCGGTTGACCCATCATCAATAACTGTTAGGTGAGGTGATGAGTCAATCGGTGAGACCGCACCACGCACTAGAAATCACTAATCATGGAGATTTTCATATCTCTACCTAGGGAGTGTAGGGATCTGAAAAAATAGTGGAAGCCTAATTTTTTTAAAAATAAAACTCTTAAATAAATTGATTAAGTCTGATTACAAAATCTAACTAGAAACTTTTGACTCTCTACAGGAAACATGTCTGCGTCCAACCCTCTGACCAAAATACTAGACACCCACAGATTGACTGGACCTAATTTCAAGAACTGGTTGAGAAACTATAAAATTATTCTGGATTTTGAAAAACTGACTCATGTCTTGGACCAGGACCCACCTGCCATACCAGTATGTTCGACTGCTGAACAGAGAGTATCTCTGAAAAAGTGGACGGATGACGATAACAAAGTCAGGTACTACATATTGGACGTCATGTCTGATGACTTACAACGCCAGCATGAGAATATTATGACTACCCACCAAATGTTGGCTCACCTACAAGAGTTGTTTGGTGAATAAAGTCATGCAGCCAAGTATTAAGTCTGCCAAAGATTTTTAAGGCTAAAATGTGTGATGGGCAGTCAGTCCAAGATCATTGTTTGTCAATGATCAAGGATCTTGAGGAGCTTGAGAAGCTCGGTATCATCTTAGACAAGGATTTTCAGATTGATGTGATCCTTCAGTCCTTGTCTGATGCATATGGTCAATTTATGATGATCTTCCATATGCATAAGATGTAGTGTACCTTGACTGAGTTAATGAATATGTTGGTTACGGCTGAGCTTTCTTTGAAGGATTCAAAAGGCTCAGTCCTTATTACGGAGCGGACTTCTTCTAAGAGAAAGTCTTTTGGAAAGAAGAAGAAGTTTGCGAAGAAGTAGAAGGTGGATAGAAAGAAGAAGAAGACAGGACCGAAGAAGAAGGCTGCTGAAAAGAAAAAATATTTCTACTGTAATTCAGACGGCCATTGGAAGTGAAACTGTCCTCAGTACCTGGCCACCCTGAAGAACAAGAAGGATGATCCTTCAGGAGGAATGCTCGTTATAGAATCTAATCTTACGATTTTCTCTGCATCCAGTTGGGTACTTGACTCTGGTTCAAGTGCTCATTTATGCACTTCTATGCAGGGTCTTGAGGAGAGCAGGAAGCTGAGGGATGGGGATATGATCCTACGCATCGGGAATGGAGTAAGAGTTGCTGCTGTGGCCATGAAAACCTATCCTTTGCGATTACCGTTAGGATTAGATTTAGTTCTTAGAGATTGTTATTATGTGCCTGCAGCAAGCAGAAATTTATTTTCTGTTTCATGTTTAGCACAAGAAGGCTATATGATTAGCTTTCATAAGAACCATTGTAACATATTTTATAAAAATAATAAAGTTATAAATGGTTTTCTTATTAATGGTCTCTATCAGCTACATATTGATGTATCTGTATTTCATATCGAGCAAAATGAGAATGCCATGGGAATTAAAAGGCCTAGAGATAGTCTAAATGATAGATATCTGTGGCACCTAAGGCTAGGTCATATAGCGGAAGATAAAGTTAACAAATTGAAAAAATTCGGACTATTGAGTCCGTTGATTTTCGAGTTATATCCAGTTTGTGAATCATACCTTCAAGGCAAAATGACCAAGCTCCCTTTTATAGGACATGGGGAAAGGGCCACAGACCTACTTGCCCTAGTACATACAGATGTGTGCAGTCCATTTGATGTGCCGGCTAGAGACAACTATGTCTACTTCATTACCTTCACCGATGATATGTCTAGGTACGAATATGTGTTTCTAATGAAACACAAGTCTGAAGCCTTTGAAAAGTTCAAAGAATTCAGACATGAGGTAGAAAAATAAACAGGAAAGCCCATTAAGGTTCTCTGATCAGATCGAGGAGGCGAATACCTTAGTCGGAAGTTCCTAGACTATCTTAAGGACAATGGCATAGTCTCTCAATGGACTCCACCTGAAACGCCACAACTCAACGAGGTTTCAGAACGGAGGAACCGGATCCTATTAGATATGGTCCGTTCCATGATGAGCTTCATGGACCTCCCTAAGTTTCTTTGGAGACATTGTCTCATGACAGCAATATATGTATTGAATAGGATTCTCTCTAAAATCGTTCCTACCACACCGTATAAGATATGGCATGGTAAGAAGCCAAGTCTGAGTCATCTCAAAATTTGGGGTTGTCCGGCTCATATCAAGAGATAGCAGGCGGACAAGTTAGAGTTCAGGTCTTTTAAAGCTCGGTTCATAGGATATCCTAAAGAGTCATTAGGATACTATTTCTATATTATGAAAGATCGTAATGTAATTGTGAATCGACATGCTATTTTTCTTGAAAAATAGTTTATTCAAGATGGTGGCATCGAAAAAATAATTAAGCTCAAGGAGAATGTCTCCCAAGAGCAACAAGCTAAAGAACCTAAGGAACCAAATCAATTAGAACCAGTCCTAACACAACCTCTTCCACCTCGTAAATCGACTAGAATTTTCTGTCCTCCTGAAAGGTACTTAGGTACTATACAAGAGGAAGTAGAGGAAATATTTCTCACAGAAAATGAGGCTCATGGTGATGATCCCAAGACCTATGATGAGGCGATATCAGATATCAACTCTGAAAAATGGTTAGAGGCAATGAGATCAGAAATTGACTCGATGTACTCAAACCAAATCTGGACCTTGGTAGATCCACCTGAAGGTATTATACCTATTAGGTGTAAATGGATCTTCAAGAGAAAGATAGGTGCAGATGAAAATGTGGAGACATTCAAGGCTAGGCTCGTAGTGAAAGGTTATAGTCAGCGCGAAGGCATTGACTATCAGGATACCTTTTCACCCGTAGCCATGCTAAAATCTATCCGCACATTGCTTGCTGTTGCAGCCTATGTCGATTATGAAATATGACAGATGGACGTGAAAATGGCGTTCTTAAATGGATATCTTGAGGAAGATATCTATATAGAACAGCCGCTTGGTTTCACATCCAGTGATGATGATCACAAGATCTGCAAGCTGCAAAGGTCCATTTATGGACTTAAGCAAGCATCTCGGAGCTGGAATACTCGTTTCAATGATGTGATCAAAATGTTTGGTTTCATCAAGAACGAGGAGGAACCATGTGTGTTCAAGAAGGTCAGTGGGAGCGCAGTTGTCTTCCTCGTACTGTTCGTAGATGACATCCTCCTGATTGGAAATGATATTTTCATGTTGATCTCAGTCAAAATATGATTGTCTAAGGAGTTCTCTATGAAAGATCTAGGAGAGGCATCTTTTATACTGGGTATTAAGGTCTATAGAGATAGACCAAATAGGATGCTGGGACTTTCACAGAAGATGTACATAGAGGAGGTGCTAAAAAGGTTTAGCATAGAAAACTTCAAAAGAGGTTTAGTACCTTTTAGACATGGCATTCATCTCTCCAAGAAGATGTGCCCTAGCACACCTGAGGAGATTGAACGTATGAGCAAGATCCCTTATGCTTCGATAATAGGAAGCCTCATGTATGCCATGCTATGTACACGACCTGATATAGCCCATGCTGTGAGTGTCACAAGCAGATATCAGTCAAATCCAGGCAAAGAGCACTAGACTTCTGTAAAATATATCCTTAAGTACTTAAGAAGGACTAAGGACATATTTCTAGTCTTTGAGAATGGAGAACTCCAGGTTCAGGGATTTACAGACTCAGACTTTATGTCTGATATAGATGATCGAAAGTCGACATCAGAAAGTCTATTCATTTGCAATGGTGGTGCAGTTAGCTGAAGAGTTTCAAGCAGACGATGATTGCTGATTCTACCATGGAGGCAGAGTATATTGCTGCATCGAAAGCTGTGAAGGAGGTATTCTGGTACAAGAAGTTTGCCGCAGAGCTTGGAGTGATGTCATCGGATGCCATCCCTCTTTACTGCGACAATAATGGCGCCATAACCCTAGCTAAGGAGCCAAGATCTCACCAGAAGTCCAAGCATATCGAGTGGCAATTTCATCTGATCTGTAATTACCTCGAAAAAGGTTATGTCAAGGTTAAGAGAGTCGACTCCACAGACAATGTGGCAGATCCACTAACAAAGTCATTAGGCCAGCAGAAGATCGAAGCCCACCTTGAGAAGATGAAACTTAGATATATAGCCAATTGGCATTAGGTCAAGTGGGAGTTTGTTAGATGTGTGCCCTAGATGCCAGATTGGCTGACACATTCCTGTACAAATGTAAGGGCAAATTTATAATTTTGACTATAAATGAATAAAAGGGTTATTCTACTATCACATTATGTACATTATGTCTGTGATACATCCTTTGAATTAGTAGGAATGTTAATTCATATTTTTAAGAGTTAAAAATTTAAGACATGAATTTACATAACTAACTCATAAACAGCTCCTGACCATAGAATCATCATGAAGATGGTGATCGATCTGGAAGGTTGGTGTACGATCGCTTCCTTACGGTAGATGTGTCTTGAGTCTATGGTGTAGAGACACTGGAGCGAGAGTACAGATATTCGTTGAGCACGAGAGTACTAAGCGTGACCACCTTGAGCAGTCATAAGGAAGTCTACCTTCTCATCGATGACTAGCTCGATGCTGCAGCTGTGTGTCTAGTTCTTTGACTTGAGGTACATCGACAGTTCACCTTGAGTGTGTTATAGTTTGACTACACCATAACTCGATCTCCTAACCATTCAGAACCCTGAGGTGTATGTTGGCTGTAGCATATTCATTGTAGGAACCAGATCGCACCAAGAAGGGATCTATCAACCTCGGTAGATGAGAGGAGTAGTCCTATGATAATCGAAAGATCGAGTCCTTAAGCCCATGGCCATGGCAGAGTGAAATAATGGAAAGGAGTTTTCTATTGATGTTTTACATCGGACTTGGATCAATCGATTGATTCATATGACTGATGTTGAGTTTGACGAGTTCACCTTAACCCTAATTCAGTCGGGACTCATGATAGAGGAACTCAATCACACAGATAGCTGCACCGAGAGGTTCGTCTTCATTTCTGATGGATTGCCACCATATACTGCTAGGTGTCACTGATATATTTTAAGAGTAATTAGAATGATCTTGATGATCGATCATTCTAATTGTCTGAATCAGAAGAGTTCTGATCCATCGAAAGGAGTTTCGATGATGTCGATGATGAGATCACGACATGTCTCATTACTATACGGAAATGAACCTAACTGGGTCACACAAATAAGAGTTAGGGTCTAGATATCATCAATTAAGCTAACTCAGTTCGATTGATTTGGATTAGATCCAATTAGGTTCAAGAAAATCATGCTAGCACACGATTCAGCCTAACTTTCTCCTCGTGTAATCTTTTTCATCTCGACTGAGCCAAATATGATTTGACTCACCCAGAGAACCTTGAGAAGATTTCTCTCAGTCTGACTAGAGCCAGTCCAGCTCAGAAAGGACTTGTCTTAATTCATGAGATGAATTTAAGACAACACCTGCTAATTTCTGTCACCTGCCATTTCTATTTTAGGACATTCGTCAAACATTGATCCATAGACCTTGGACCGAAGGCCACTTGGCAAGAGATCATTGGATAGTTTTTGTGGAGTATCCACCTGCTAATTTTACTCTCAAAGTGGGTGCCATAATCAGATATGGCGTGCGCCCCAAGTGGATAAGGATAGAGTCCCATGAGATGAGGACTCTATGCCTTGATCGACTCAAACTGTTGGGCGCCAATCTCATTGTGTTTATCCAGTGTTGGTACCAATGGTAGGAGGGTTTGGTAGGGTTCTTATCTAATAAGATCAGATGATATCACTCCATCAATCAGAATTTTTTCAGAATTAACTAGAATTTTCTGATTGATCGAATGATGTGGCACTGCATGGCGCAGCAGGGTCTATTTAAACCCTGTCTGCGCCTAGGGTTATGTCTCTCAGCTCAATACCCAGCAAAAATGTGAAACCCCTCCACCTCTCCATGCCCCCTCTGCTCCTCTCCCTCCTCTCTTCACGTCCAAGAGGTTGGGCGTCCATCTGGTACTTGTCCAAGGTGTGGTGGCTTCCTGATCAGAAGGCTGCAGAAATTTATCGAGAAGCTACTGCTCCAGCTTCAGAAGATCTTTTGAAGATCTTGCATATCAGATCCAGATCTGATTTTTGGAGCAAAGATTCGTGAGGAGAAGATGATCCAGATCCTGCTCGAGTGGATACCAGTAGAGGCCAGGCGACTGTGTGGCTATTTTAGAATCTCGGGTATTGCTGCGATCATCTACAGGGTAATCAAGTTATCCTAGAGGTATTTCTCTATTCTTCATATTTTTAGATTTAATTTTAGATTTAATATCAGATAATAGAAATTAGATCTAATAGATCTTAGATTTGAAATATCGTAAGATAATTTTTTTTGAAATATTTCACCCCAGATCTCATTAGATCTGGAAGATCCTACAAGGAAAAAGCCAGTTTTTTCTTCAACTCGAAACTGATAATGGGCTAGAATTCTATTCTTCTGAGTTTGATGAATACTATAAGAATAAAGGCATTATTAGACATAAGACTTTGAGGCACACACCATAGCAAAATGGGGTAGCTGAGTGTATAAATAGAACTTTATTGGAGAAAGCATGATGTATGCTTTTGAATACTAGCTTATCTAAGCAGTTCTGAGCTGAAGCAGTCTCCACTACATGTTATTTGGTAAATAGATCTCCTGCTTCAGCTATCAAGTTCAAGACTCCTGAAGATGTATGGTCAGGTAATCCTTCTAATTATTCTAATTTGAGAGTATTTGGTTGTCCTGCATATGCTCATGTTGATAAAGAAAAGCTAGAGCCTAGAGCTAAAAAATGTATTTTTTTTGGCTATGCATCTGGGGTGAAAGGGTTTGATGAGAAAACAAAGCATATTGATGTGAGGTATTACTTTATTTGTGATATTATTTCACAGGGTGATGCTATTGTAACTAAGATTGGTACTGCAGATAATCCAGCTGATATATTGGCAACGTCTCTTCCAATTGCCAAGTTCAAGCATTGCTTGAATTTGGTTGGTGTTTGCAGTATTTGAGTTTTTTTCTTCTTCCCTTTCAAAAAGTAGTAGAGAAGATAGAGAAGGTTTCTACTATATTTAGAGTAGCTTGATCCAATTTTAAGCTAAGATGGAGATTTGTTATGTGGCTCTAAAATTATGAGCTAAATTTTCTAATTTATCGTATGGTATATTTGTCATCGTATCAATCTGATAGAATAATCCAAATCATATTGATCTTATAGAATCAAGTCAAGAAGGAAAGAAATAATAGAATCATTCCAAGATTTCAATAATCAAGGGTCAACTATAATCTCAGCAATTAAAAAATCTATCAAAAGAATCAATCATAACCCCAGTATGATTTTGGTAATTAAAAAAATCTATCATAACCCCAGTATGATTTTGGTAATTAAAAAATTCTATTAAGAGAATCGATCATAACCGACAATACTATTTTTGAATATTTTCTTCTAATTTCTCTCTCCTTATTATATATATTCTCATTCTACACCACCATCTGAAAGAAAGCAAGAGAGTGAGAGTTTCAGACTTGAGAGCTTTTCTTTTGTGTGAAATTTGGATGTATTAGAATTTTGAGTTTATGAGATAACTATTTATTTTTGTACTCCATTTTATTATAGTAAAATTTTTTTACTCTATCCTCACCTGTAGAGTAGGTACATTGTCAAACCATATAAATTACTATGTCGGTGTATTTTTTCTTCTCTCTTTACTTCTCATATCTTTCATAACAAACTGGTATCAGAGCCAGTTTCGTGAAATCAATCACTATGGCTTCTTCATCATTTGATATTGAGAAGTTTGATGGTACTGATAATTTTAATTTATGATAAGTTGAGATGCGTGCAGTCTTAACACAGAAGGGTTTGAAAAAGGTACTATTAAGAAAAAAGAAAAGACCCAGTAATTTGACAGAAGAGCAGAAAGAGGAGATGGATGATAAAGCTTCGACAGTGATCGACTTGTGTCTGTCTGATGGAGTTTTGTGAAAGGTACTTTCAGAGAAGACAGCTGCTGGCTTGTGGTTGAAGATGGAATCTTTGTACATGATAAAGTCTCTTACCAATAGTTATATTTGAAGCACCGTTTATATATGCTGCGTATGACTGAAGGTATACCCATGAAAACTAATGTTGATGAATTTAACTCCATTATTACATATTTAAAGTCTATTGATGTTAAGATTGAAGAGGAAGATGAGGCTCTATTATTATTATGTTCTTTACCTCCCTCTTATAAGCATTTGAGAGAATTAATCTTTCTTTTCGGTAGAAAAACTATATCCTTAGAAGATGTTAAAGCTGCATTATATTCTAAGGAGCTACTTGAAAAGTATATATCTGGGAGTATTACCAAAGGATAGGGTGATGCTTTAGTTGCCAGAGGAAAGTCTAATGATAAGGGTTCAGGGAACAGTAGCCAGAAGCATAGGTTTAAGTCAAGAAATAAAAACATAACTTGTCATTACTACAAGAAAAAGAGGCATATTAAATCTAAATATTATAAATTAAAAAATAAGGAATAGAATAACAAATAGGGTCAGGGTCAGAAAAAAATTAAAAAATAGGCTAAAGCTAATATTGTGGGAGAAGATTCTGATGGTGCTGACTATGTTCTTGTTGCAACCAGTGATACTTGTTTTAGAAATAATTGGCTCATGGATTTGGCTTGTTCTTTCTACATGTGTCCCAACAGAGACTAGTTCTCTGCCTATGAGACTATGAGCAGCGGAGTTGTCCTAATGGGCAACAATGTAGTTTATAAAATTATAGGGATGGGAATAGTTCGAATTAAGATGCATGATGGTGTAGTGAGGACTTTGACAGATGTTCGGCATGTCCTTGAGATGAAGAAAAATCTAGTTTCTTTAGATACTCTTGATGCTAAAAGGTACAAATATTCATCTGAAGGTAGAGTCATGAAGGTCAGTAGAGATGCCTTGGTTGCTATGAAAGCAAAGAGACTGTTTTCAAATTTATATATCTTGCAGGGTGCTACTGTTATAGGTTCAGTTGCAGTTTCTACATCTTTCATGTCTGACTTAAAGCTTACCAAGTAGTGGCATAAGAGACTTGGTCATATAGGTGAGAGAGGATTACTCCTTTTAAATAAGAGAGGTCTTATTTGTGGTCAAAGTGTAGGAAAGATGGATTTCTGTAAACATCGTGTTCTTGGAAAGCAAAAAAAAGTTAGCTTCAGTGCAGGAGTTCATAGAACAAAAGCTATTTTAGATTATATTCATTATGACCTCTGAGAGCCTTCACATGTTCCTTCCATAGGTGGTGCTTGGTATATGCTGACTTTTATTGATGATTACTACAAAAAGACTTGAGTGTTCATACTGAAGCATGAGGGTGAAGTGTTCAAAAACTTCAAGCAGTGAAAAATGATGATAGAGAAGCAGACTGATAAGAAGATTAAGCAACTCAGAACTGATAATGAGCTAGAATTCTATTCTTCTGAGTTTGATGAATACTGTAAGAATGAAGGCATTAAGACACAAGACTATGAGGCACATACCATAGCAAAATAGGATAGCTGAGCGTATGAATAGAACTTTATTGGAGAAAGTATGATGTATGCTTTTGAATACTAGCTTGTCTAGGCAGTTCTGAGCTGAAGCAGTCTCCACTACATGTTATTTGGTAAATAGATCTCCTGCTTCAGCTATCAAGTTCAAGACTCCTGAAGAGGTATGGTCAGGTAATCCCCCTAATTATTCTAATTTGAGAGTGTTTGGTTGTCCTGCATATGCTCATGTTGATGAAGAAAAGCTAGAGCCTAGAGTTAAAAAATATATTTTTTTTGGCTATGCATCTGGGGTGAAAGGGTTCAGATTATGGTGTCCTCATCCCAAATCATCAAAATTTATCATTAATAGAGATGTTGCTTTTGATGAATATGCTATGATTAATCCTAGACAAAAAAATACTATTAGCTCTGAATCTATACAGATTAAAGATAACATCAAGCAGGCGGAGCTGGGAGCAGTTGATTCTAATCCTTTGCAGGATTTTACTATTGAGTTTCATTCAGAATAGATGCTAGAAGTTAATTTCGAGCAAACTTCACAACAAGATAAGCCTTACTGCATTGCCAAGCATAGACAGAGGAGGGAGATAAAGCCGCCAGCCAGGTATAGCCATGTTGCACAGTCTAGTCATACTGATTTTATTGCTTATGCTTTGTCTGTAGCTCAAGAGTCAAGTGACACTGACGAGCCCTCTACACATTCAGAAGCAATTTTTGATATTGATTTTACTAAGTGGTTAGTGGCTATGCATGAAGAGATTGAGTCTCTGCATAAGAATAATACTTGGGACTTGATAAAACCACCTGAAGGAAAGAAGATTGTCGGTTGCAAGTAGATTTTCAAAAAGAAAGAAGGTATCCCTAGAGTAGAAGATGCTAGATATAAAGCACGTTTGGTAGCTAAAGGCTATAGTCAGGTTGCTGGTATTGATTTTAACAATGTCTTCTCTCCAGTAGTCAAGCATAGTTTTATTCATGTGTTACTCTCCTTAGTTGCCATGCATATTTTGGAGTTCAAGCAGCTTGATGTTAAGACAGTATTTTTATATGGGAAACTTGAAGAAATCATTTACATACATCAGTTTGAAGGTTTTATTATTGAAGGCATGGAGGATCATGTATGCTCGCTCAAAAAATTACTATATGGATTAAAACAGTCTCCACGACAATGGTATAAGCGATTTGATTCTTTCATGGTAGGTTGTGATTATTTCAAAAGCAAATATGATAATTGTGTGTACTTTAAAGAGCTTGTTGATGAATCTTTTATTTATTTAATATTGTATATGGATGATATACTTATTGCTGCTAAGGATATGTTTGAGATTGATAGGTTAAAATTGTAGCTTAGCAGTGAGTTTGAGATGAAAGATTTGGGAGCAGTCAGAAAAATTCTTGGTATGGAGATTCAACGAGATTGGAAGGCAGAATTGCTTCATTTAACTCAAAAGAAGTATATTGAGAAAATTTTGGAGCGTTTCAATATGAAGGATGTCAAATCGGTTCGTATTCCACTTGCTGTCCACTTTAAACTTTCAGCTAGTTTATCTCCACAATCAGATGATGAGAAGGAATAAATGTCTGACATTTCTTACTCTAATACTGTTGGCAGTCTTATGTATACATGATTTGTACTCGTCCAGATATTTCACATGCAGTCAATGTTGTTAGCAGATATATGTCTAATCCTAGTAAAGAGAATTGGCAAGCAGTGAAATGGATATTTAGATATTTGAGGTATTTCTGATGTTTGCTTAGAGTTTGGAAGATATAGCAGCAGTATGGCTGGTTTTGTTGATTCTGATTTTGCAGAAGACCTTGATAGGAGGCGATCCATTATAGGTTATGTATTTGCTCTTGGTGAATGTGTTATTAGTTGGAAAGCTTCTTTACAGCCTATTGTTACTTTATCAACAATAGAAGTTGAATACGTTGCAGTGACAGAAGCTATTAAAGAAGTTATTTAGCTGAGAGGCTTGTTTTGTGAACTCAGTTTGGTATATGATGTGACTATTGTTCATTGTGATAGTCAGAGCGCTATCCATCTGATTAGAGATCAAATATTTTATGAGAGGACAAAGCATATTGATGTGAGATATCACTTTATTTGTGATATTATTTCACAGGGTGATGCTATTGTGACTAAGATTGGTACTGCAGATAATCCAGCTGATATGTTGGCAAAGTCTCTTCCAATTGCCAAGTTCAAGCATTGCTTGGATTTAGTTGGTGTTTGCAGCATTTGAGT
>NC_025993.2:109153956-109198874 GCF_000442705.2 Elaeis guineensis | reverse complement strand
GCATCTCAGCGCCCATCACCAGTTCAAAATTGCAATAGAAGGAGATTGACGAAAATTTGGATTATCCGTCCTCTTAAGTCAGCAAAAGTATTGGTTTTTGGTCACTACTTTCTGGATATTTCAATTTAAGACACTCCGCGCATTATCAAGACCTCTACTTTCTTCACACCAATTTAGATTCATTTGGTGCCGATATTGAATGTTGAATCATTGCAATGGGTAAACGAAATGGAAAGTCCAGATTGGAAAGTGAGGTTCTCAAGATCAAGTTTACTTCTTTACAATTTTCATTTTTTTTCTTGTCTCGGTCACATCACCTGAGCTCATTTGCTAGTAATTTGGGCAGAATCATTGCTTAATGAGGAAGAGCAGAGGCTTTAACTGCCCCCGATTATATGTATCCCTTTCTAATGGAATGTTTTGTTTTTGCTGAATGTTGGAAAAATTACAAAGAAACCCCTTTAAGTTTGGATCATTTACATTTAAGATCCAAAATTTTTTTAAAAAAAATGCAAATTAGCTATTAAAACTTTAAATTCATTACAACATGACCAAGCCGTCTATCTTCGTTACCAAATGTTATGACATAAGGATGATATAGTAACTATTTTTTTATAAAATTTTAGAATTGCCCTTCCTACTAACCGAGCAAGGAGCTTTTATTTTAGGGAGAAGGGTTATACTTTGAGATCTGTGCAAATGGATGAATGACAAAAGATAAGTGCATTGAGATCTATGCACATAAATGGATAACAAAGGATGGAGCATTTTGATATTCATGTAAATAAATGAGTGATAGAAGATGATGTGCTTTGAGATCTATGCAAGAAGATAAATGACAAAGATAGTCTTTTATATTTATTTAGGCAGATGAATAATAGTAGATGAAGTACTTTAAGATCTATGTATATAAATGGATAATAGATGATAGAGTGTTTTGAGATTTGTGTAAATGGATGGGTAATAAAATATATATAGAGTACTTTGAGATCTGTATAGGTTGATGGATAATGGAGGATGGACTACTTTGAGGTTTATGCAAGCAGATGGATGACAAAGAATAAAGCATTTCAAAATCTATATAAGCAGATGAATGACAAAGGATGTAGTTCTTTTGAGATCTGTACAGATAAATTAATAATAGAGAACAAAATGCTTTGAAATCTATACAAGCAGATGGGTGATAGAGAATGAAGTACTTAAGATTTGTACAAGTAAATAGATGATAAAAAATAAAGTGCAGCACTTGAAGATCCATGCAAATAGATAAATGACCGAGGATAGTGTGCTTTAAGATCTGTGCAGGTGGATAGATGATAGAAGATATAGCATTTTGAGGTTTGTTTTGGTGAAGGCATGATAGAGGATGAAATTAATGTTTTCAGATCTATGTAGGTGAATGGATCACAAATGAAGTTCTTTAAGATCTATGCTGGCGGTGGATAACAAAGAATGAAACTCTTTGAGATCTATGCATGCGGATGGATGTTTGAAGCTAAAGCACATTTAAAATTTGTGTTAGCAAATGAATCTTAAAGAATGAAGCACTTTAAGATCTATGCAGAGGATAAGTGATAGAGGATAGTGCACTTTGAGAGCTTTGCAGGTAGATGGATGATAGAGGATGGAGCATCTTAAAATTTGTATAAATAAATGGATTACAAATGATGGAACACTTTGAGATTTGTGGAGGCAGATGAATGATAAAGAATGACATCTTTGAATCAAGGATTTATTTTATCTTTTTTCTTACCCTATTAATGGTTTTAGGATGCAGATAGATGATAGGGCCACATTACAACAAATTGGAAGTTTTGGTGCTTTCAAATTTTTGGTGTCTAAGTATAAATAGCCCGAATGCCAGGAGCTCGGCTTATAGGATAGGTGGATTAGATGGGTCATGGACCGTATGGAGATCCCGAGCTTTGCCATCTTGATCAACGGTGTCTCGATGGAATCTTTTCACTTGACAGTCGGGCTTTACCAAGATTGTCCTCTTTTGCCTACCAATTCATTTTGTGCAGTGATACTTTGTCCCATGTTTTAAGGGGTGCAATTCAAGGATCAAAGCTGGAGCCCTACTGACCCACCCCTGGAGCTCAGTATTTTCACACCTACTTTTCGCACAAGATTGTCTACTTATTGGCTGGACCTTGGTCAGGAATGCGAGGTGCTTTGTGACCATTATGAAGGCCTACTGTCGGACTTCTAGCCAGCTAGTGAATGTACAGAATCAAAGTCCATGATCATGGTTAATTAGTCCAAGACGAAGGTCTAGATAAAGTAGATGATTCGAGACAGGCTGAGGATCCCACAGTAGACTAGGGCCCTAACCTATTTGGAGGTTCCTATCACGGGGTAGAGACTTTGGAGGGCCGATTGTAGGCCCATGGAGTAGTGGATCTAGATCGTCTCGAGGGTTGGTAAGCCCATATCCTTTCCATGATGGACAGGACTACCCTCATAAGATCGGTCCTAAGTTCTATCAAAGATAGTTGTGTCGAGCTTTTGTCTTAGAAGGTTAGAGCAAACACTATAAGAAGAATTCTTTTTATCGACAGCTATTAGCGACGGCTATTTTGCCGTGCTAATAACATTTTTTACCTACAACAAATGAAGACCATCAAATTTGCTATCATAAAAAAAAATTATTAGCAACAATACTTTTGGCTTTTAGCGACGGCTAGTTGTGTTGCTAATAAAAAATAATTTTATATTTTTTTAATTAGGTTCTAGGATTATTAGCGACGGAGTTATCTTATTAGCGATGGTATTTTACCATCGCTAATAATCGAAAATTTTTCCCTCGATCCCCCCCCGCCCCTCAGTTCCCATGGTTTTTATCTAATTGCGTGCCCTCATTTTCCCACACCTCTCTCTTATTTTTTCCTACCAGTGACCAACCCCCTCCCCCCAATTTCCCCCTCTTCAAACCTCTGGATCTCATTTTCCCCTACCGACGGTCGATCGATCATCGGATTCTACTTCTCCGAACCCCCAGCCACCTCCCTGAGCCCCCTCCATTGGATCCCAAGCCCTTCGATGGCCTCCCACCTCTCTGAGCCCCAACCGCCTCCTTAAGCCCCTGGCCCACCTCCCCTCGGCCACCTCCAATCCCCCTCTTTCTCCTGCTGTCGGATCGGGTTTCCCCAAGCCCCTGGCCATCTCCTCGAGCCTCGACCCCCGACCACCTCCCCGAGCCCCTGGGCCACCTCCCCTGGGCTGCCTCCCCAAGTCTCCATCTATCAGATCCCGATCCACTCAGCCTCCTCCTACCTCCCCAAGCCCCTAGCCCGCCTCCCCCTACTACCTCTGGTCCCCCTCTTTCCTCCACCGTCAGATCTAGCTTCCCCGAGCCATCGACCGCCTCCTCGAGCCTCGAGCCCTCAACCCACCTCTTCGAGCCGTCGGACTACCTCCCCAAGCCATCGGATCATCGCCTCCGCCTCCCCCCTTCAGACGCCCAGCCATTCCCATTAACCTCATCGGTCGCCATCTCACCACACCACCTCACCACACCGCCTTGCCATGCAACCCATGCCCATCAAGGTTGCCGGTCGCCGCCTTACTGTACCTAGTAACCTCGCTACTTCATCATGCTCGTCCACCGACTGCCTAAGGTGGATCACCATCATTCCACCACTCAATGCCGTTGACATCCCCTCCTTTCCATCCCGATCGCCTCACCATCGATCAACCACCACCGATCGCCTCACCATCGATCAACCACCACCGATCGCCTCACCGCCACTCTCTTCCCCTCAGATAGCCATTATTACTCACCGCCATTAGCCACCATTGGCTCCTTTGCCTGCTGCAACAGTGCCACCGAGAGCCGCTGCCCCTCCCCCTTACTCATTAGATCTAAACATGCTTGCATTGTAGATTTGTAATTTTGATTGATGTGTTGTATATGGGCTTCTTTAGTTTATATCTAGTATTTTTTTTCTTGATTAACTTTCAACTCTTAGCAAAATAATTTGATGCCAATGCTTGTAGAGACTCACCAAATAGTTATATGACTTATATCTAAACCTTTGTGCTTTATGAATTCTTTCTGACAATTTGCTAAGTTGCTAATGTTCTATCAGTTTGTTAATGTAAAGTTGTAGATCGTAACAACATATACATCCCTATATTGGTGTTTGCTTTTATACCTATCTAATAAATGAATGTGCTTGTACTTGTGCATATCCATAGTTTTAAAATATGTATTCCAGAATTGTCTGTTCCTATTTATATTAATTCATGCTTGTATTTTATGAATTATCTTTATTTTTCAGAGTTGGTTGAACTGAGAGAAGGAATCAGGTTGACTTCTCTCAACTTTATTAATTATGAAGTTTATGTGTTGGCCCATCAATATTTGATGGTCATTATTAGTTGATTTGTGTTAGATATACTATTTAGTACATGAATATTTTCTTTTGTGTTCTGACCAGAATCTCTCGATTTGCCATTTTTATGAACTGAAAAAAACATCGATTTAAATGTTATGAAGGTTGCCCTAGCACTCCAAACATCTGTCATTTAGTAGTTAAGTTAAATTTCAAAAAATTGGTTGTACATTGCCTCAAATGCATTGTTAGTGGCAAAAGACTTTAATTTATATGCCCAAAATATTTAGAAAACCCTGATCTTAAGGTTCTGATGTTTGCTGGTGTCAACAAGCTCGTGATGAAGTTCAACTAAGCAGAATTACTCAACAGCTCTTTGAATGTTCCAGAAATTCAATCTCTGATGACAGTTTCAAGGTTTATTTTTTTCTTTTGCAATCTTTCATGCAAATTAATGGAAGAAATTTTGCAGAAGACACTTTAAATACTGTGTGGTAATTGATCATATGAAGAGCAGCTATTATCTACTTTAACTTATATTTTCTACTCCTAACAGCAATGGGAGGGTTCAATTGATGTTCTTGATTTGCAAGTTGGTACTATCGGATGCTTTGAATTTCTTCACAAGTACTGCTTCATGCTTTTGCTTTCCTTTTCTTGCCATTCTATCATAGTGCCCAATAGTTTGTATGATTTTTCATATTTGGTTTCTTTTTTCTATATTTCTAAACTACATACCTGAACAATAACTATCGACATTTAAGATCACTTCAGTGGGTGCAAAATCGAATTTCCATTGATGCTGCTCGGCAAACTATGAAATCTCTTATATAGGTATTTGAATTTTAGTTTATGTGCGAATGATTTTGGCTTCATTATTAGTCTCCGCGCAATGTGATTGCTTTATTAGGTTTGGTTTGCTTATTTACTTATTTTCCCCTATTCTTTTGTGCAATTTGTCGGGCACCTTAGATTCCACCTATTTATCTGATTCATAAAAGCTAATTTATCATTTAGTCAAAAATTTTTCTATTCAACAAGATATAGATTTCACCTATTTATCTGACTCACAGCCCCACCTCCATCCTTTGGAGCCCTAGCTACTGGAGCGTCGCACCGTCGGACCCACATCGTCAGACCCGCACCGTCGTTGCATTGTGAGTATTAGCGACGGCATCACCATCGCCATCACCACATCCCATTTCCATCTTTTTAAATTTTAAATATTTAAAATTAAATTTATTTGATTATTTTAAATTAATAATATTTGAATTTAAATACTATTAATTTAAATATTAATAATATTTAAATTAATAATATTATTAATAAAATATTATTAATAATATTATTAAAATTAATAATATTATTTAAATTAATATTATTCTCAGGAGGTGGAACCACTCTGAGAAACTCTCCAATGAGAGTAGCCCTATTACCTTCAATGGCAGGGGTTAGAGGTCGGACCACCATTGGATCAGCTCTGATCTGCTTATATACTCCAATGGTGGTCGGAGCAATTGGATAATTAAATTTTAGGCCTTAGGCCCGGCTTGAAATTCGAAAAAAAAATTGGACCGGACTCAAGGAGGCCAACATGATACCTTTAAAGTTTACAGTGAAATTAGATAGGTTTAGTGTGAATGAAGAAATGAAGTTGCAAATAGTTAAAAACATGTTTTACTTCCCCAACTCATGCATGCCACTGTCTCCAATGGAATCCTTGCGCCACTTCCCCATTGCTACCGTCCGCCTGTTGGATTCTCCGCACCACGTCGCCTCCCAATTCCTCAGCTCATGCCCTCCTTATCTTCTTCTCTTCTTTGTATGCCTCCTTCTCCTCCTCTATCGACAAGGTGAGGTAGCTTTGAAAGGTCTGTTGCTCCACAGTCAATCAGCATACAGCCATCGTTAGATGGAAAGGAGAAGAAGACAATGTGGGAGGGATCTTTTCCTCGGGTTGGCTTATAAATTTCTTTCTCCTCCTGCTCTTCTTCTTTGCGTCCCTCTCTCCTTCATATTCTTTATTTTCTTTCCTTTTAACTTTTGACAAATTAGGACTTGCAAACTCTTTAATGCTATCTTCCAGACCTTGAAGGAAAATTTTTTGTTGCCATATCGAGCTGCTTTCCCAACTGAAATTTCTCTAATGATGGTAAGTTTACCCATTTTTCTTTAACATCTATTTTTTTTTTCTTTTTTAATCATCTGAATCATCTGACATTCTTTATGATGTCTCGATACTCTCAGGTTCGGACGACGTAGGGTCATCAATGACCCTACAGTCACATGAAGCAGTGACCGACTCTCAGAGTAGGTAAGTCTATTAATAATTTTCTTTATTTATTTTAAATATTTATATTTAGAAGCTTTATATGTTTAGGCTTGAGTCTGAGAAGGGGATCTAGAGGATAAAAGTTTAATCTAACTATCCAATCGATGGATCGAAAGTGTCTATAGCTCCGCATCATCAAATAAAATATGTAAAAAAATCTGCTCGAAAATCAGAGTAATATATTGAAATATATGCTTTCGCATCGATATATATGCTTTCGTATCAAAACTTATTAATAATATTATATTTTTTTTCATTATAAGATGCTAGGACATCCGACTCTCATCTACCAGCTACTGGAGAGGACGTACAAAAGCAAGAAGAGGATGAGGAGGATAACAGTAGGGGTTTGAGATCGGGCCATCATCGGACCAGCTCTGACCTGGCAGTGCCAGAATTAGATGTTCTGATCTGCATGCATACTACACTGATGTATTCGATGAGTCTATAGCCTTAGCCGACAGGCCCGTGTAATCTTCAAAAATTTTATCATAATGGGGATAGATCATTACAATTGTTGGTCTTCAACGTGGTAAACTCTAATACTTTAGATATTCTCTTTTATATTATTTGATTCTTTATTATCTAATATAATATTCTTTATGATGTCTTGATACTCTCAGGTTCAGATGATGTGGGATCACCAGTGATCCCACTGTCATACAGAGCAGCACCTGACTCTCAGAATAGATAAGTCTATTAATAATTTTCTTTACTTATTTTAAATATTTATATTTAGAAGCTTCACATGTTTAAGCTTGAGTCTGAAAAAGAGATCTAAGGGATAAAAATTTATTCTAACTATCCAATCGATAGATCGGGAGTGTCTATAGCTCCGTATCATCGAATAAAATATATAAAAATAATTTATTCGAGAATCAAAGTAATATATCGAAATATACATCTCTATATCGACATATATACTTTCATATCAAAATTTATTAATAATATTTTATTTTTTTTATTACATGATATTGGAACATCTGACTCTCATCCATCAGCTGCTGGTGAGGACATACAGGAGTAGAAAGATGATGAGAAAGATCTTACATAATTTTTTTTTATGTATATATAATTTTGATACTTGTAAAGTAGTATAAATTTATAAAATTATACAATTTATATTTTTATATAATATAATTAATTTTATATTTATGATTATATTAAATAATTATTATTTTATTTATAATAGATTTTAAAACATATTATTACTTGTTGATGTAATTAAAATAAATTTAAAAATATTTAATTATAATTTTTTTAAAAAAAATTAAAAACTATTAGTGATGACATCTACCATCACTAATAATTTTTTTAAATTTTTATTAAAAAATTGAAAAATTATTAGTGATGGTAGTAGCAATGATAAGACTGTCATTAATAATTTTTTAATATTTTAAATAAAAAAATTAAAATTATTAATGATGATTTTTTGTTGCTAATATCATCACTAATTATTATTATTAGCGACGATGAATTTATTTTCGTTAATAATGATAATTAGTGATGAAATTATTTTCATCAAATTTTTAGCGATGGCGTTATGTCATTAATGCTATTAATGATGACAAACTGACTATTAGCAATGACAATTAGCCATCACTAATAATCAATTTTTTATAGTAAAATATTCCAAAATATCTTGTGGGGCTTAAGGCATGATGGTTGTGGGCTCCACCTATTGACCTCAGAGGTAGTTTGCCAGTCTGTGAGAGATGGAGGCCTTGAGATTCAATCTCTGTTAGTTAGAAAGGAGGCTATGATTGTCAAACATACAATTAGATTCTTCATCTAGTCTGATTACTTGTAGGGCAAGGTGATGAGGGCTGTGTATGAGATGTGGAGTCAAGGGTCCCAGATCAAGACTGATTGCGGCTACTGCATTTGCAAGGAGATTTGTGCCCGTGCCCTAGTAGTGCTGGCCTAGGTTAGATGGCTGATTGGAGATGGGACATGGGTTGATGTGAGTTAAGATGTCTGGATTTTTAGCATGCCCCTCTCCCATTGTCCAACTTATATCAACATGGACATAGACGACCACTTGTGGGTGTGCAACTTGTTCACTACCGATGGCAGGGGTTAGAGAGCATAGGATGTCATCCATCATTTTAGTGGTTAGCTCGCTAATCAGATTCTCATCATTCTGATTTCCTCCATTATAGCTAAGATTTGAGGGAGTTGGGCCGATCGTGTTGCCCAAAGGCTCTTATAAGGGCTCTTTTTGAGATATGCAGGTCAGCATCAGATAGGATAATTGAGGCTGCTTGGATATGGAGAGTGGCTGCTCATCCCAAGATGAGACTCTTACGCTAGAAGGTTGTTTGGGATCGACTTTCAGTGCGTGCGCTACTCAGAGATAGGGGCATGGAGCTTTCGATTTCTTGCTTGTTTTGTAGGTTGGAGGATGAGTCAATGGAGAATACCCTCCTGCATTATCTAAGGATAAGGTTGATTTGGAGGATGGCGGATGGTCAGCCTTGGGGAGCAAGCAATAGCCCTTAACTGGACCCCTTCCTAGATGCGATCTATTATAGTATGATCGAGGAATCGACCTGTACTTGGGGAGGTCAGATGGCATATGTTGCCTATCAGATCTGACTTTCTAAAAATAGTCTGATCTTCAAAGTCGAGGTTGTGCCATGCACTGGATACTGAAGAGAGCCATTTGCTTGGCTATGGAGTAGCCATTTGCTTGGCTATGGAGTACAACTATTTCGACGTTGCTGGCTCGTCTCTTGATGCTTCGAATTTTTGGAACTCCCATACTGCTCCTACAGTGATTCAAAAGGTTTTTTTCATTTTCTGAGAGCCCTCTCCTTCAGAGTTTGTCAAGGTTAACTTTGATGGTAGTATTAGGGATGGTAGGGATGGTGTTGGTATGTCATCCAGGATCTGGACATCAGGTTAGGGCTGAGCATGGGTCAGATTGAGAGAAAAATATCATCCGATCAAACTCAATTAGATTGAAAAAAATTCAACCCGCTGCCGATCGTTTATTATGTATAAACCATTTAAAACTGAAGTGAATGGTTTGTAGTGGGTTTGAGTGGGTTATATCGATTTAGACTTCAATATTGACCCAATATTGATTTTTTTAGAATAAAGTATTGAAGTCTAAATGATACCATCCTGAAAATGAAAGTGAGTTTGTAAAATGCTACATCGGTGGGGTTCGATTTCATACATGTTAAAAGTGTAGGAATCTGATCATAAATAATCGATTTTTTGCAAACCACAATCCAATTCCACCTGATTTATGTCTTTCAATCGATCGAAACCGATGTTTATTGGTCAGATTGGGTGGGTTTCTTCGAATTTTGGTTATTTGCTCGGTCCTACATCAAGTTGCTGGTGGTGGGTGGCTCACATTTATCTGAGCCTTTCATCTCAAGAATTGAGCTTCAAGCCATCGAAGTGGGCTTCACTATGCTAGGCAGGAGTTACGGATGGAAAGAATTTTTGTCGAGAAAGATTCTGCCACCATTATTGGCTAGATCCAGTATGAGATGAAGCAACTGAAGGCCTATCCATTCCTTCGTGATATCTATAGTTCCCTACATGATTCTATCGTGATGTATGTTCGACATATTTTTTGAGAGGCAATCAATGCAGTAGTTTGAGTTGCATCATATGTTATTGAGCACACTAAAGACTGAATCTAATTATAGGGCAAGGCTTGCCCATGGATCCTACAAGATCTTTTATTTTCTGAGATGTACTCACACTAGAGTGGTATGATCGCCCATATATACCAAAAAAAAGATATCTCTATTATTTTTTCTAAGTATTTTGGCAATCAGATTATAGACCTATACACCATTCAAGGTGCATGTTGGCCAGGGCACTGAGTTATAATAGAAAAACTCAGATGGAATGTACTTATAAAAAGCAAATGCTGAGGCAAATGTGCTAGTGCTATGATTGGTGGGAACTTGTAGATGGGCTTAGATAACAGTAGACACATAGATATCACTAGGCTTTTGGTAGTTATTTATGTTCTCTTCTTATTTGCACCTATTAGGAGTATCTCGAAGTAGTGTTTAGGAGAGAAGCTTTGGTAGTTATTTATGTTCTCTTCTTATTTGCACCTATTAGGAGTATCTCGAAGTAGTGTTTAGGAGAGAAGCAGTAGAAGGAAGTGCAATTCATAACATAATAGTGCCTTTACCATTGCAGCAAATAAAATATTTAGGCACTTTTCATGCATGGCAAGCCAAAACTGATCACTGTCGGAGCTTTGGTACTATCTATGGTAGAGATATCTTAATTAAGATAGCTACTCAACATTTTCTATGTTAATGTTCAGTCTGCATGTCTTTTTTAATATATGTTATTCTATATGAAGTGATCCAAATTTGGATCCGGATCGGGATTTTGGCTGGAATTCGAAATGTGATTCAGTCCAAAATTCAGATTGGGATCTTGAATACCACGGAACTTTTTTTGGTTGTTAATGATTTTGTATTTATTGTTAGATGAATATCAACAAAAGTTGGATAAATGCTAGAGGTATTTTTTTGCCTGAATATCGAAAAGAAGTTCGAGATTTTATTGACTTTGCACAGCATTAGGCTAACAGTGCTAGTCGGATAAAGTGTCCATGTAAGAGATGTGTCAATATGGTATATCATCACATAATACTTGTTGAGGAGCATTTGCTACAATATGGTATGGATAAAAAGTATACTTGTTGGACATGGCATAGAGAGGGTGATCCGAATGAGGTGGTGCACGACGATGATGATACTGAAGATGATAGTGATGCTGATGGACCTGTCGAACATAGTGGTATAGGAGAATTATTAGATGATTTACATCAAGGTGCTTGTTCGAATGCATGCATAAATACTACTGTATCTGAAAGCAATTCTGATCATGAACATAATATCCAGTTTGAGGTAGAAGGGACCTCTGAATAGTTTGCAAAGCTTGTCAGGGATGCACGAGAGCCACTTTATCCAAATTATACAAAATTTTTCAAGTTAGAGTTTTTGATAAAATTGCTTCATATTAAAATCGTGAACCGATGGAGTCAGAAGTCATTTGACCAAATTTTAACATTGATTAAAGCAGCTCTACCTGATGGAGAGAGACTGCCGAAATCATATTCTGAAGCAAAAATATTCATGTGGAAAATGGGACTTGGCTATACTCCTATACATGCCTACAAAAATGACTGCATATTATTTTATAAGGATAACGAACAAGCAACTGAATGTCCGAATTACGGTGAGCCTAGATACAAAACCGATAATAGAAAAGGAAAGAAGATACCTCAAAAGATTTTAAGATATTTTCCATTGATTCCAAGACTTCAAAGGTTGTATATGTCCACAAAGACAGCTGAAAAAATGAGATGGCGTTATGAGCAGTGGGTTCCGGAGGAGAACATACTTAGCCATCTGGCCGACTCTTTAGTGTGGAAAGACTTCGATGCAAAGCATCCGCACTTTGTGAGTGACCTGCGCAATATCATGCTTGGTCTACGACAGATGGATTTAATCTCTTTGGCAATATGAGTACCTCTTACAGTATGTGGCTTGTGATGCTAGATGTATATAATGTGTCACCTTGGAAGTATATGAAAGAATCATTTATTTTTATATCACTATTGATTCCTTGTCCGAAAGCATCAGGTAATGAAATTGATGTATATCTACAACCTTTAATTGATAATCTGAAGGAGTTATAGGAAAAATTGGATACAGACATATGATTCTGTAAGTCGAAGTAATTTTGATTTTTCAGGTCCTCTCGTGTATCATCCAAGTCTCATGGACCTTTCCATACCGTAGAGACACTTCTTTGTAACTTTTATGCTAGTACTAGTATATACATAATGGACACCAGCGGTTATTCAATCGCGGAAAATTTGTACGAACGGATACATGAAACACCGAACCGTTCCCTGGGCCCTGGCTCTCACTGCCGCCACCTGGTTCACCCGAAAACAGCTAGAAATTCCACTCACGAGCTAGATAAGAGAGCACGTTAGGCCTGAAATAAAAACTAGACAGTGAAAGTGCCGAATCTTTTTCAACTGCATTAGACGAAATGGAAGCTTCATACAAAATACCAAAGCCAAATGTTTCATTTCCACCAAATAAAACACCAAACTGTTTTCTACGATAAAAAGATATCATTGATAGATGAAATCAAATAATTTATTGTACCCGATATCCACTGCATGCTGGCCGACCAAGTTTGCTTGCACACGGTAAAAGAAATACAGATGGTCAGGCACGTTGCGATGGTGATATATTTTGACAATAACGGATATAAAGGATTCTTGTTGTCTTTCCAAGCATAAATAATCTGTCGGCAAAATCTCGTACATTAGATGTACACGTTTATTTAGATTTTATCATATCTTTGATCGTATCATATTCCAAGATCATATAATTTTTTGAGCGATCATTTCTGATGTCACGCATGCTCTGAGGCAAAAACGAAGAGAATATCTATTGGAATAACCTTTTGTCGTCTAATGGTGTGGAAACAAGGTCCAATTCAAACTTTTCTACCGCTTTGCCGGCCCGTTCTCTAACATGTGGACAATTGTATTTTACTGAAGCTTCGCATCACTTGCTAGGCCACGATAAGCTTCCCACCCTTGGGCTGACATGGTTGTGGGCATGCTATCCTCTTTCTTCTGTGAAGCATCTCAGCGCCCATCACCAGTTCAAAATTGCAATAGAAGGAGATTGACGAAAATTTGGATTATCCGTCCTCTTAAGTCAGCAAAAGTATTGGTTTTTGGTCACTACTTTCTGGATATTTCAATTTAAGACACTCCGCGCATTATCAAGACCTCTACTTTCTTCACACCAATTTAGATTCATTTGGTGCCAATATTGAATGTTGAATCATTGCAATGGGTAAACAAAATGGGAAGTCCAGATTGGAAAGTGAGGTTCTCAAGATCAAGTTTACTTTTTTATAATTTTCATTTTTTTTCTTGTCTCGGTTACATCACCTGAGCTCATTTGCTAGTAATTTGGGCAGAATCATTGCTTAATGAGGAAGAGCAGAGGCTTTAACTGCCCACGATTATATGTATCCCTTTCTAATGGCATGTTTTCTTTTTGCTGAATGTTGGAAAAATTACAAAGAAACCCCTTTAAGTTTGGATCATTTACGTTTAAGATCCAAAAAGTTAAAAAAAAAATGCAAATTAACTATTAAAACTTTAAATTCATTACAACATGATGAAGCTGTCTATCTTCATTACCAAATGTTATGACATAAGGATCATATAGTAACTACTTTTTTATAAAATTTTAGAATTGCCCTTCCTATTAACCGAGCAAGGAGCTTTTATTTTAGGGATGAGAGTTGTACTTTGACATCTGTGCAAGTAGATGAATGACAAAAGATAAGTACATTGAAATCTATGCACATAAATGGATGACAAAGGATGGAGCATTTCGATATTCATGTAAATAAATGAGTGATAGAAAATAATGTGGTTTGAGATCTATGCAAGAAGATAAATGACAAAGATAGTCTTTTATATTTATTCAAGCAGATAAATAATAATAGATGAAGTACTTTAAGATCTATGTATATGAATGGATAATGGAGGATAGAGTATTTTGAGATTTATGTAGGTGAATGGATAACAAAAGATATATAGAGTGCTTTGAGATCTGTATAGGTAGATGGATAATAGATGATGGACTACTTTGAGGTTTATGCAAGCAGATGGATGACAAAGGATAAAGCATTTCAAAATTCATATAAGCAGATGAATGATAAAGGATGTAGTGCTTTTGAGATCTGTATAGATAAATCAATAATAGAGGATAAAATACTTTAAGATCTGTACAAACAGATGGGTGATAAAGAATGAAATACTTTAAGATTTATATAAGTAAATAGATGATAGAAGATAGAGCGCTACACTTGAAGATCCATGCAGACAGATAAATGACAAAGGATAGTGTGCTTTAAGATCTGTGCAGGTGGATGGATGATAGAAGATAGAGTATTTTGAGATTTGTTTAGGTGAAGGCATGATAGAGGATGAAATATTTTGAGATCTATGTAGGTGAATAGATCATAAATGAAGTTCTTTAAGATCTATCCTGGTGGTGGATAATAAAGAATGGAACTCTTTGAGATTTATGTATGCGAATGGATGTTTGAAGCTAAAGCACTTTAAAATATGTGTTAGCAAATGAATCTTAAAGAATGGAGCACTTTAGGATCTATGTAGAGGATAAGTGATAGAGGATAGTGCACTTTGAGAGCTTTGCAGGTGGATGGATGATAGAGGATGAGCATCTTAAAATTTATATAGATAAAAGGATGACAAGTGATGGAACACTTTGAGATTTATGGAGGCACATGAATGACAAAGAGCGACATCTTTTAATCAAGGATTTATTTTTGAATTTGTATAAAATAAAATAGAAATAGAGAAGATTTACTCATTTGAAAGCAACTATATCTGAAAGCTTTTACTTTAGAATTATCTCAAATTGATGTACTTCCATCAATAATTCAACATTAATATTGCCATGAATCCAAATAAGTGACAGGGTGTTCTTTTAGAATGAAGTATTAAAGTCTAAATGATGCTGTCCCAAAAATAAAAGTGAATTTATGAAATATTACATTGGTTAAGTTCGGTTTCATACAGATTAAAAGTGTAAGAACTGAATCCGACCATAAATAATTGATTTTTCACAAACCTCAATTCAATTCCACCTGATTTATATCTTTCAATCGATCGAAACTGATGTTTATTGGGTCGGATTGATTGTGTTTATTGGATTTTGATTATTTGCTCAGCTCTACATCAAGTTGCTGGCGGCAGGGGGCTCACGTCTATCTGAGCCTTCCATCTTGAGAATTGAGCTTCAAACCACTAGAGTGAGCATTATCTGTGCTAGACAGGAGCTGCAGATAGAGAAAATTTTCATAGAGGAAGATTTTGCCACCGTTATTGGCTAGATCTAGGATGAGATGAAGCAACGAAGGCCCATCCATTCCTTCATGATATCTACAGTTTCCTACATGATTCTGTCGTGATGTTTGTTCGGTATATTTTTTGGGAAGCGATCAAGGCAGTAGTTTGAGTTGCATCATTTGTTATTGAGCATGCTAGAGATTGAATCTAGCAATGAGGCAAGACTTGCCTGCGGATTCTATAGAATTTTTTATTTTCTAAGACATACTCACATTAGAGTGGTATGATTGCCCATATATATCAAAAAAAAAAAAACCTGAAGTTGAAGGGATATCTCTGTTATTTTTTCTAAGTATTTTGATGGTCGGATTATAGACCTATACACCATTCAAGGTGCATGCTGGCCAGGGCACTGAGTTATAATAGAAAAACTCGGACGGAATGTACTTATAAATAGCAAACGCTGGGGTAAATGTGCTAGTGCTATGATTGGTGGAAACTTCTAGATGGGCTTAGATAACAGTAGACACATAGATATAACTAGGCTTTTGGTAGTTATTTATGTTCTCTTCTTATTTGCACCTATTTGGTGTATCTCGAAGGAGCATTTAGGAGAGAAGCAGCAGAAGGAAGTGCAATTCATAACATAATAATAGTGCCATTACCATTGCAGCAAATAAAATAGTCAGGTGCTTTCATGCATGGCAAGCCAAAACTGATCACAGCCGGAGCTTTGGCACTATCTATGGTAGAGATATCTTAGGACGGCTACTAAACATTCAGTTATAACTTGGAAACATGATCATCATTCGACACAATAACAAGTCATTAGTTAAAATTTTGAGTTAGTCTTTCCCGGACTCTTACATCAAGAAGGAAAAAAGGAAAAAAAGAAAAGAAAAGAAAAGAAAAAAAACTTGTCATCTCAGTCAAGTTCATAATAGGATCTGAGAAGGGTGGTCCCTGGATCTGCCTTCCTATTTTTCTCGACACCCATCCCCATTCTGAACGATGCCATCTTTTGGATGACGTCAATTTAGGAAGCAAATGACATGAGAAAAAAATGGGTGGCCGGCATCCACGACATGTCCACATGGCCCCTGTCTGTGAGGTAGCATCGTCGTCCCCACCTCCTCTTCAACATTTCTTAATTTTTTGTTGCGTAATATTTGTGTTTTTGATGCTACATAAAAGTTGGTTAAAAGTAGATATTTGTCACTAAAAACAGGTTTGCATGGTCATTATTTTGCGTTGCCATTTCTCATGCCATCGAAGTAAAAATTCTTCACCACTAGTTTACAGAGAGAATCAAACATATAATCTTCATTATAGGAGTAAAGTGCAAAATCAAGTTATTTTTAATCCTTTCTTTCCATAAGAATTATGGAGCCAAGATCAAGAACTGCATGGGCTGTTTGAATCTAGAGGCCCCAGCGTATTGAAGCTATGTGATGATGTGGTTTAAGCCAAAAGAAGAATTGGACCTCGAAGATTCTTCAAACTTTTACCACTTTTGTCACTTCGTCTCCTGAGTTTATGTTGTTCTGATGGTTTAACATTTATCTCTCACATGGCTAGCAATCACTGTAACATTGTGTTCATCCTTTATTTGAGAATGAACCACAATATTAGGAATTTATACTCGACACTTCCTTAATATTTAATTTCCACACCGGTTCTGAAATGCCAAGTTGCCAACATGATGAGCATAGTTTCTATTAGGAAAGTGACCCACTGACCAGACCAACTGTTCCATGAGAAGCATCCAAAGCAATTTGGCGAAGCCACACCAGATGCAGACTCAAATCCTGTGGCCATTTTAAATCACCAACTCCATCAATCGTCCAGATGAAACCTGTGGACAGGTGGAAAGATTTTTCCTCCAATGCGAAATGGCCAGAACGTGGCCTAATGGCTTAGAGAATCAAGCCCAACAAACCTACAAATTTTGGCCAACATCCTACGAGCTCAACCTCCATATAAAAGAAGTATGATGGGGACTCTCAGATAAGGACAAGCTAATTGAGAAAAGCAAAATCAAAAAAGCTGAGATGAGAAGGCTCTATTCTCCACCACCATCTTTTCCTCTCTCTCTTGCTATTTCCAAGCTTCGAATAATATAAGCATCGGAGGGTCCCTCGCTAGAACACCCCTAATGAGTGCGGACTTCTCTTGCAGGTTCTCTCGACATCCCAGATCCCAGACAGCATCTAGCTCCAACCACATCAATACTTTTCTGAAGTCTTGCGGCAACGGATTAGTGCTAGAAGAAGGACCCAGCCCCTTTTAGAGAAAAAAAGAGAACATGATGCGGATGAGAGCATAGAACTCCACCGTCTCCTACCAACAGTCCATCCATTATAGCAGGAGCAGTGCTGCATGCAAACCCATTACAGTACAACCTCTGACCAAAATAGATTTGTCACTACTTGATGCCCTGACTCACCAAATCTAGGCATTGACCAATGATGTGCAGTGACTCCAATAAGTGGTGGAGCAGGAATGATAACATGTGGAGTTGAACCCCCAAGCGGCTCCCTCCCATCATGATCGACGATCTCACTCCCAAAGCTTGAGATTTACCTCCTGATGGCATTCCTATCATTCTCCTGCCCTTGCAGCTCACTCTGGCTCTCCTTGGAGCTTGAGGGAGTAGACAACTTCAAGAAACTCTTTCTCCATTGGTGATTCGGCCCTAATCTACTCTCCTGGCCCAAAAGATCTCGATCGGAAAAGGAGCTCAAGAAGAAAATTCATGACATTGACCGTCACCTTGGGGAAGTCCAGAGTGGGCGGGCCTTACTAGAGCGATGACATCGTCAGCTTCAATTTCCAACCTCCATTCTTTCAGACTATTTTTGGTGAACCAATCTCAAATCGGTTCAAGGTACCTCAACTGGAGCTATATGATGTCTCCATAGATCCTCTAGATCATCTGTGGGGTTATAGAATCCTTTTAATGCGACAGGGCATCACAGATGCCCTTCTTTTCCTCGTCTTATTGGCCACCCTCAAAAAATTGGTGTGGTTGTGGTATTTAAGATGCAGCTCAGGTCTATCCATTCATTCGAGCAGTTTGATTGACTGTTATTGCTCTTTTTGACAGCATCAAGCTCAATTAAAAAACTCTGATAGCCTCTTCGATCTACCTCCAACAAGAGGGCAAGTCGCTATATGACTATGTCACACGATTCAACACTGCCACAGTCAAGGTGCTTAACTTTGATGAGTTGGTGGCAATATCGGTGCTCAAACGAGGGCTGTGAAATGAGCGCCTCATCTTCTCTCTTGATAAAATTTTTCGAGAGACTATACTGACCTGCTAGTTCGAGTTTGAAAGTATATCCATATAGAAGAAGCCCCGGGCATATGCAAATAGGAAAAGAAAAGAAGACCTCTTACAAAAAGAGGGGTCAGGAAGATCCTTGAGCACCCCAAGCCGAAAGGGAGTCTTCCCGACCACCCAAAAGCTATAGATCCAAGAGCCCATCTCACCTATTTGACAGCTACACCCTACTGTCTTCCCCGATCCCAGATCCTAATGGAGATCGAGGATCAAAGATATCTGTGGCAACTCGAGCTGATGAAGTTTCCTCTAGAAAGGAGAAGCAAGAGAAGATACTGCTGCTTCCATCGCGACCATGGTCATGACATGAAGAATGCACCAACTCAAGGATGAGATGAGACCTTAAGCTAGAGAGGTTACCTCAGCAAGTATATTCAAAAATAGTGAAATCAAGTACCCAATGAGGAAAAAAAGACAATCGATCGATTACCAACATCATCAACACCCTTTCCACCTCTACTGCCAGCATCGGGGGTAGGAGACCAGATTAAGGAAGAATAAGAAATAGTGTCCGACGAGCATCATTTTCTTTTTTGATCTTTAAGGAAAGTAATTCCTCCCAATGGCACCATCATCGCACTACTTATGATGGCCAACCATAATATAAATACAATTTCAATTTATGATGAAATTTGATTGACATTTTATAATACTCTTGAAGGATACAACTATTGATCGACCCAAGGAGGTGAGGATGGAGCCAAGCTTGAGTTGAACAAGGCTCAGCCCCAACGATAGTGCCTCTGGGGCAACTGCAAAAGCTAATAGGGCTCGCAATGACCCAATCGAGGAAATCGGGTCCTTTATTAGACCCCGCATATTGATGAAGCTATGAACATCCAGAGGCTCGGAGACTAAAGGTGGCTTGGCATCCAAAAAAGGGAAAAAGCTCTTTAAGACTTTTCAGAATCTAGAGATCCCACCAATGTAACGATCTGAGGATACCAAAGCCAACCCTTATCCCACCAGCTGCATGGCACTCATTGTCCATGGGTAGGTTGAATAAAGGCCACCACGATAAAAATGGAGAGAACCCTCTAGGACCCCGCTCAACCCACTGTAGCGACATAGCCCACTGAAGCCATATGGCCTACAGAAGCCAACTGAGGCTAACTCTAGGGAACCACTTGGCCTATTGTAGCTGACACAACCCATGTAGTCAGCATGGCCCACTGAAGCTACATGATCCACTGAAGCCGATTGGGGCTAACCCTCGGGACCTCACTCAGCCCACTACAGTAGACATAGCCCACGAAAGCCAACTGGAGCAAACCCTTCGGGACCCCCACTCATTCCATTATAGCTGATATGGTCCACTATAGCTGACATGGCCCACTAAAGCTAACTAGGATAACCCTCTGGGGATCCCACTCGCCACTATAGTCGGCATAGCCCACTATAGCAAACATGGCCCACTAAAGCCAACCGGGACTAACCCTTTAGCAATCCCACTCAGTCTACTATAGACGACACATGGCACATAGAAGCCAATAGGGGCTAACCCCCTAGAGATGGCTACAACGGCAAAAGAGTAACTAGTGATGGGATGATAGAAAAATGCCCACACAAGTGGTCTACTCATATAGATCACCGATGGTACAGATTTGGCCATCGAGCTGCCAAATTCTACCAATGGCCAGCATTGGGAGCAACGGATGTCGTGGCTATTTGTCACACCCTTATTTGATCGAACCGCATAGAGTGCCTTGGAGCTCGCCATCACCTAACATGTGGCGAGTCTCAGTGAACCTAAGGATAAATCTGCAAATTCCTTCTTGTTGAAGCATTGTCCCTTGACTCCTTGAATTCCTTCATAGTAATGGCGACATGGGATGTGAAATGACGCATCATCAATCCTCAGAAGCTTATTCTTCCAAAACATAGCAAGGCAGATGTTCTCATGGAGAGATTGGGTCGACAGTTCAACTATCAAGGCGATAACTTCGTTCATCCAAAATCAAAAGATCACTTTGAACTCGAAAGTGGGGGGCATCTGTTGGAAAGTGACCTACTGACCAGACCAATCATTCCATGAGCAGCATCCAAAGTGATTTGACGAAGCCACACCAAATGGGACCTAGACCCCACACCCATTTCAAATCATTAACTCCATCAATTGCCCAAATGAAGCCTTGGACTAGTGGAGAGATTTTTCTCCAATGAAGAATGATAAGAACATGGCCTAACAGCCTAGAGAATCAAGTCCAACAAACCGATAGATTTTGGCCAACAGCCTACGGGCTCAAACTCCATATAAAAGATGTATGATGGGGACCCTCTGGTAAGGACAAGCTAACTGAGAAAAGCAAAATCAAAAAAGTTGAGAGGAGGAGGCTTATTCTCCACCACCATCTCTCTCTCTTTTCTGCTGTAGCTAACTTAAGCATCGAAGGATTCTCTGTCGAAATACCTCGATGAGTACGGACTTTCCTTGTATGTTCTCTCGATGTCCTAGATCCTAGATGGCATCCAGCTCCAGCTACATCAACACTCTTTTGGAGCCTTACAGCAATAGTTTCCTCAGATCAAGTCCATGCATTCCAACAATTTGTGTAGCCTTGCAACTTCATTTGCAAACTTTTTTTTTGCCTCATGAAAGTTTGTCTTGTGTCCACTAGATCACTAAGATTAAATTATATTCAAGAACTCAATCTACAAAGTGTTAGTACTTTGGATTTCCCTACTCATTAACAAAAGCTATTATCGATCATCCCAGCAAGCCTGAGTTTTCTTATGTTGCAGACGAATTAAAAAGCCATCTAAGTTTGAATCTTTATATAATTCTTTCTACATTAGAGATATATTCTTTCTTTTCAATTGCATTCTTTCCTTTTTATTTTTTTTTTAAAGGAATGAGATTGGAATCACATTTCTCGCTACTAATTTCTTGCTAATGAATGATAGATGACAATTTAACAACTCTTAGAGTATTCTTGCTTAGTTAATAAAATCTAAAGATCCCAAAGGCAAGGATACCTAGAAGAATGAAGAGCAATCAAATATGAGACAATGTGATGTTGCAAGGTAAAAAAAATTGATCAAAACTGTCATAACTTAGGGTGCATTTAGTTAGCCATTAAATTTTTTTATTTTTATTTTTAAAAATAAAAATTAAAAGCAATATTTGGTAATATCATGAAAAGCAAAAAGTAAAAATCAAAAAATTGCTTTATATGCAAAGCAAAAATTTTTTACTTTTCAAAACTTACTTTTCTACTTTTTTTGCTTCCTAAAACTTGCTTTCCCACGTCTAAAATACCAAATCAAAAAGTAAAGAGCCCGAACCCTTCTCCCTCGTCAAGCTGTTCACCTCCCTACCTCCTTCTCCCTCCTTCCCAAATCCTTCTCCCTTGTGAGCTCTTTACCTCCCCATCCCCTTCTCCCTCCCTTCTCCCTGTTCTTGCCCCCCCGTCTACCTAGCCGATGAGCTTGAACAACACTACGCTCTCTTCTTGACGAGTGGAGAAATCCCTTTTTGGCCTGTCCATTATCATCAAGCCCTAAGAAAGGAGGTATTTCTCGGATTCTATATTCTCCTCAGAGATTAGATGATTTCTCTCTATTTTTTTGAGATTTTCGATCGTTCAAAGTTGGATTTGTTTTGGGGTCTTTTCATTGTTGTATTCTGATTTATGATTGGTTTGTTTTTCTTATTGTTCTTTGCTTCGAATCAGATTTTGGGATGTGAGTTCGCTTGCTGAGTTAAAAAGATTAGATTTTGATGTGTTTTTTAGGGGGATTAAGGGTGGGGTTTAGATGGGTTTTTGGGGAAAGAGATGTGTTTGGGCTTCTATTGGTTTCTTAGCACCAAGCTCATGTTCATGTATGGAAAATCTGGGCATCTATCATCTGCTCAACGGTTGTTCAAAGAAATGCCCCAAAGGACAATCTTTACATGGAACGCCCTTATCGGAGTGTATGCCTCCCATGGCCTGCCTTTTAAGGCCATTGAACTTTATCATGAAATGTGGATATCGGGGTTAATGCCCGATGCATGCACTTTTGCTTCTGTCCTTAATGCCTGCAATGGGCTTGAAGATATCCATTGTGGAACAGAGATTCATGATGTGGCGATTAAGTGTGGTTTTGACTCCACCACTTTTGTGGCCAATGCACTATTTTTCATGTATGCAAAGTTCGAGCAGTTTGATTCTGCAATGTTGTTGTTTGAAAAGTTAAATGGTGCTTTTTGTGCTCAATGGATGGGCAATAATTTAGGACATGTCATGCATACATAGGAAACTCATTGCTGCAAGTACACCTCATTATAATTTGATTCACGTTCTCTTGGTTACTCAGCACATGTGCATTGCACCAGTGTGACATTCTTTAATCCATCTCTCTTAAGTGATCATTGTCAAATAGTTGTCTTGGTTACTCAGTTGTTTTATGTTAATGGGACTTTACATGTGTTAAGCTTTAAATGTTCATGTTGTATTATGATAGGTGATCACTATCGTAGGCGATTAAAAATAAACTTAACTCAAACTATATAGATAGGATGAGTCAGGATCGTATCCATAAGGATCAGAGGAATGAAATGTAATTAACTAAACAAAAGAGAAAGTTTGGATTCTTAAAAGTTGATAATATTTTAGTTAATACTAACTAATTTAAATCAAAAATAAAATTGAGAGATAGATAATGAAAAAGATGTCTTTAGATTTTTAGATGATCACAGACATAGATTCTGATATTTATTCTGATCTAAGCAATTAAATCATAATCAATTAAGAATTTTGCTAGTCAATCCCAAGCATAGGCTATCTTGCTGAGTACAAATCATATCCTATCAAGATCATGGCCCGTCCCACAAGTATAGACTATCAAATGATTAAATTATACAGATCCTAATAAGTTATATAAATATCAAATCCTAGAATAAATTACTTTTGCTGAGCATGGGTCATATTCTGTTATGATCATAATCCATCCCACCTATAGGTAACTTATTCAGAAAGAAATTGAATAGAACTTGAAAGTATTTTATTAATTATAGAGACTAGAAAATAAATACATAGAAGTATATAAGGATATCTATATCCCTCTACAGATTGCACTTTAGCTAAGCATGGCTCATGGATATATCTTTTAGAAGATTTAGAACCTTATTACAGCACCTTCTCTTCTTGAAATAATTTTCTTCTTCTCCAGTCTTCCTTCAAATCCTAAAATAAAATCTAAAAAAAAAAAAAAAAAATTTATGGCCGACTGCCTACTGTTGCTGCCTCCCCTCTCTCTGTTACTGCAGTTTGGCCTTTTTATAGAGCAAAATCTCGATTGAAATCGAGTATGAGATGACTTTCACTCACCTTCAAATGCTTCAACCCACACCCACTGTCCGATCATGATCAAATGGCCCAAATCCTGTCTCAAATCATCCCAAATTAGGTTGGCATCAATCCTGACCATTGGATCAATTTTTAGATCAAACGAGGATCATTGATCAGTGCAAAACTTAGCCTAGACTTTTTCTTTCAACCGACAACCCTTTCCAACCATTCGATCATGAGCAAGAATGATTTCGAACCATTGGATCACATAATAAATGTGGGCCCCCACCGCTTGACATGGGATGGGGCTCTCTCAATCGTTCGATCCCGTGAGAAAATCACTGCCTACTATTTGATGGCACAAAAATGCACCCACTTGCCATACGCCGTGATAAAGACCACTGGTACTGTGCCAGTGGACCACGTGTAGACCTGGCATACATTGGTCTATGGATCAGCTGTGAACCAAACACTATTTCTGTAGACCCTCATGGACCACTTTGGCTGGTTTTGGGCTGTGAACCACAATGGATCGTGCAGCTTTGGCTGAGCCAGCTTCTGGACTTTTCTTCTTAATTTTTTTTTTTTTCTTTTCTTTTGGCTTCAGATCTTCATTCAGGGTTCAACCTGAGTCTGATTTGTGCTCAATTTTTTTTTTGAATCTATAAATTGAGCTCTTTGTATTGACAATCATCTTTCTCACAAAATATAAGTAAAAGCATCAATTCTTAAGGAATAAAGGTCAATTAGTATATATTTTGATGCTTTTATTGAGATATTTATTATATTTATCACATCCTCCAATTTGAACTTTGCTCGTCCTCGAGTAAAGAAAAGAATTAGTGTTAGATACCGTCATACTCTGAAATGAATATTTTATCAAGCAATTTTCTAAACAGTCTATTGATATTCAAAAGAACATTATTGAGATAGGTCATAGGGGTATTAATACTCACTAATATGATGGTTATATAAATAACAAAAATTATTTCCAAGCCTTTGCTAGATCAATTCCTACTTTTATCTCCAAATTATCAACTTTAATATAAGCAAGTGCCAAGTAACTCTTGTTCCTCCTTTTTTTTTTTCTTTGAAAGAGGCATCTTAACATTACTCACTTTTTGATGCAAACACCAATGCTTCCTGAGGGAAAGAGGCCTGATTACTCGTGAGATATCAATCTTTAGAACTTGCTCTTTTTTTATTTTTATTTAAAAGAGTAAAATTCTTTCATATTTTTTACTTTTTGATATGAGACTCAATGCTTTCTTAGGCAAAGAGGTCTGATTACTCAATAAAAAATACTCAAAACTTATTCTTTTTTTTTATATTTTTATGAAGGAACGTATAGATACCTTACTTATGCTTATAAAAAGCAAACTCTTCTTTGATTCTAATAGGGAGAGTTAGAAATACTAGAATGATTTTTGTTCTAGATTTAACCATTTAATATTAGATTTTCTTAATACTTGATCTCTCGATATTTCAAGAATTTTCTAGATGAACATCAATTATTATTTTTAAAATTTATTTGATTCAACCCAAATCTAAGGTAATTGTGTGCCTAAACACTAAATACTCACTTATTCGAAGATTTTTATTTTTTTTTTCATTAGCCTCACCCTCCAATTTAATTTATATTGTCCTCAATGGAGTAAGAGAACTAAAAGAATCGAACAAAAGAAAAGGAGAGAGTGCACCTGAGGATGAAATTTTTTTATTTTCTTTATTTTGCTCCCCCTAACTTAGCCAACATTATCTTGGATGGAGTAGAATCTCTATAAAAGACACTAAGCCAGACTTGATTAACCTAAACAAAATGCAAAAAATATGAATTAAAAAGTATGAGCTGGATTGCCTTCCAACAAGTGCTAAGTTTAATATCTTCAGTCACATATTTATTAAGACTACTCTTAAAAAATTAGATTACCTTCCAACAATGTTTGTTTAACATCTTTAGTCAGACACTATAAGGGAGTCCCACCTATAACCAACTTGGGTACATCTCTCAGAGTTTCAAAAGGATAGGCCAATCAGGAGGCCTTGTCATCATGGTAGTAAAACATCCATGGAATACTCTCAGATGATTAATCCAAATTAATAAAGTATACTTAGCAAGCATGCTGTACTAGATCTAAAAATATCAAAGTCAAGAAGGGATGGTCTTTGATGGACTGAGATCAGAGGTGATGATTTAAAAATTTCTCCAATCATTGCTTGATCTATCCCAATCCTAGTCTCATATACGATATGTTTCGGCATATTTTCTTTCTGATCTAAAGCCTAATATTTTTTCTAAATTAATATTAACTCTGTCTCCATACATCGTTTTAGCATCATAGAAAAATTTTGAAGGCAGTCCTCAAAAGTAGTACCAAAAATAGAGAAATCAATCATAAACATCTCAATATCGTTAACCCTCATATCAGAGATATCCCATCCAACAGCTTCTTTATATACTTGTAGAATATCTATAAGTTAGATTTTCTGGTTAAGAATTACTGGAAGAGTGTCAGTGAGTGCATCAGGAAGTGACTTCAATTCTAGAGTAGTTGGTGATTCTAACAAGAGAGCTGTTGGAAGGCGAGTGGTAGCTCATATTTTTCGATCTCAAGTGGGGTGATTTTGGGATAGGGCATATCTACTAGGTTATTTTTTTCTATAACATATCCATCTTCATCACAATCATCTACCTCAAAATGAGCCTAACAAAGATTTAACGAATCTGAGGAAGAATTATAGGTCTAGCTTCCTTTATTGTGTTATTCATTTATGGTTCTTGAAAAGTTTGAATTAATTCTATTATTTCATCAATTTGTTCTTCCTTTCCATTAAAAAGAATGGGTGATTCTAGGTACTTGGGAATGAGATTATAGGTTGGTAAGGTGATGATGGAATTAGTTCGACCCAACTTTTTGATTCTTTTCTAATTATTTTTACCTCAGTCAAATAGTCTATATTGTTCATTTTGGTTATGCAAGTTGGTTATTCTATGACCATTTCATTCCTTAGAGTCATCATCGATTGTTCAGAAAAAGTTATAGGGACATTAAAATTTCTAGCTAGGTATTGTCACTCAGGATGACACTCGGATGACTAGGAAAGCCTCTTTCCTCCTTCTGATTGAGTGTGAGCACTAGCTTCTCTAGTTTTTTTAAGGATTGCATACAAGAGTGAAGGGTCTGACCACTGAGTTGATTGTTGAGTTCTATCCTGTCTAATGTTTGTTGAAACTCCTCTTTACGAGTTGGATCATAGTTAGTTGGAGAAGGTTGATCTTGTGGTAGGACATATCGTAATAAGGTGCATCCATGAATATAGATTCTTGTATCACTGAGATAACCATTGATTGTGGTTTTTACAAAAAATTTGATCGAGCCCCCCAGTCTGAATTATAGGCATTGAAGTATGGATTATTTGCTGATCTATGGCCATGTGGGTTTGATCTTGATAAACTTGCTCATACATAGACTCAAAAAATCGATGTGCGACTGGACATTCACTCACAAAGTGAGTGGGGCCCGAACATATTGCACAAACTTGTTGCGCAGGAAGATAAGATGGATAGGGAGAGCGTCTGATGGATTCTAGACGATCTAATTTATGAGACAACTCATCCAATCTACTGTTGAGATCTATCTCAGTTTATTCTGATTGTTCAGATATACAATCAATGGATCTAGATCAGAACAATCTTCTTCTTTTATTTTTATTTTTATTTTTATTTTTATGGATGAAGAGAAAAGAAAAGGAAAGATAGATGAGAAGAGAGTTTAAAGATGAACCCTAAGAAGTCCTAAATCTAGAGATGATAGAGAAGAATCTTTTAATTAGATTTAAATTATTTATTAGTAATCAAGTTAGACAATCAATCCTAGCTAAAAATTATCCGAGATCTAGACAGCTCCAACTATCAAGATCACCTTCAAGCCCTCCAAGTCACAGATCAGATACTCAACTAACCAGGTAAGTATAAGGTTGGTGGGAGTCCCCCCATTGCTTTCCTTATACACCAATTAACATTAGCCAGGCAAGCGAATGGAACCAATTAAATAATCACCTTTCTTCGGGATCTTGTCCCTTAACCACTTTTCTAGACATCAATCAAAATAGCTAATCCTAATCTGATCCAACTCTTAGAATTTCTTATCCTATTGAGCTCGAGAGTCTTTAGAGACCAATGTCTAATTGATTTTAGATTAAGATTTAGGTCAATGCAATATAAAGATGATGATTTGTGGGTCAAGGATGGATGATGAAATCTTCACCTTTTGTTGTTTATGAGTTATGCCCTTAAGGTATTTTATGGAAGATGCAATGCAATTAGGAAAGATGTCAAACATGTTAAGTTTTTTTTTTTTAATTATTATCCTTAAGTTTCTCTATATTAATTAAGTGTTATGAGATGTGTATTTTGTTTCTTTTTATGTTAGGTAATTTAAAGCAAGAAAAATATAAGATAGATTTTAATTAAGTTAATTAAATTTGAAAAGATTTAGAGAATCTAACTAAACGAGAAAAAATTATGCTAAAATTAAAAGACAACTAGATAACCTACAAATAAAGCAAGAAAACAAATCTACTTTCAAGATAGTAAATTATTCTAAACTATAAAAAATAATAAATTACTAAAAATAATAAGCAGTAAATTATTTACATAAAATAAAGTAACTATTGAATTATGCAAATAAAGTAATCTAGCTAAAAAGTAGTAAAGCAATATAAGGCATAAATAAATACTAAATTATTTTTTTTATTTTTTATTTTTAGTCAACACAACTATGCTAATGATCTTTGATAACAGTACCAAAATTTGATCACCATTGTAGACGGTCAAAAATAAATCTAACTCAAACTATATAGATAGGATGAGTTGGAATGGAGATCAGAGGACTGAGATGTAATTAACTAAGCAAAAGATGAAGTTTAGATTCTTAAAAGTTGGTAATATTTTAATTAATACTAACTAATTTAAATCAAAGATGAAATTGAGAGATAGATAATGAAAAAAATATCTTTATATTTCAGATGATCACAGACATAGATTCTGATATTTATTCTATCTAAGCAATTAGATCATAATCAATTAGAAATCTTGCAAACCAATCTCAAGCATAGACTATCTTACTGAGTACGAACTATATCCTATCAAATCATGACCCATTCCACAAGTATAGGCTATTAAATGATTAAATTGTAAGATCCTAACAGATTATATAAATATCAAATCATAGAATAATTATTTTTGTTGAGCATGGGTCATATTCTGTCACAATCATAAACTATCCCACCTATAGGTAACTTATTCAAGAAGAAATTGAATAGAACTTAAAAGTATTTTATTAATTATAGAGAATAGAAAATAAATATATAGAAGTATGTAAGGATATCTATACTCTCCTACAGACTACACCTTAGCCAAGCATGGCTCCTAGATACATCTTCTGGAAGATTTGGAATCCTATCACAGCACCTCCTCTTTCTGAAATAATCTTCTTCTTCTCCACTCTTCCTTCAAATCTTAAAATAAAATCTAAAAAAAATAAAGAAAAAGAAAATTTGTGGCCAACTACCTACTATTACTACCCCCCCCCCTCTCTCTATTGCTGCAATCTGGCCTTTTTACAGGGCAAATCCTGTTGAAATCAAGTATGAGATGACTTTCACTCACGTTCAAATACTTCAACCCACACCCACTATCTGATCACAATCAAATGGCCCAAATCCCACCTCAAAACATCCCAAATCAAGTCGGCATCAATCTTGGCCATCAGATCAACTTTCAGATCAAATGAGGACTGTTGATCAGTGCAAAACTCAACCTAGACTTCTTCTTTCAGCCAACAACCCTTTCCAACCGTCCGATCATGAGTAGGAATGATTTCGGATAGTTGGATCGCACAATAGATATGGGCCACCACCGCTTGACATGGGATAGGGCTCTCTCAACCATCCGATCCCATAAGAAAGCTACTGCCCACCATCCGATGGTGCAAAAATGCACCCACTTGCCCATGCGGCGTGATAAAGACCACCGGTACTATGCCGATGGATTGCATAAAGACCTAGCATACATCGGTCTATGGACCGACTGTAAATCGAACACTATTTCTGTCGACCCTTGTGGATCGCTTTGGCTGGTTTTGGGCTGTGAACCGCCCGTGAACCACGCAGCTTGGGCTAGGTTGACTTCATAATTTTTTTTTTCTTTCTTCTAGCTTTGGTTCTTCATTCGAGGTCCAAACTGAGTATGATATGTGCCCAATTTTTTTATTTGAATCTATAAATTAAGCTCTTTGCACTGGTAATCTTCTTTCCTGCTAAACACAAACAAAAGCATCAATTCTTAAGGAATAAAAATTAATTAGTATATATTTTGATACTTTTATTGGGATATTTATTATACTTATCAGCAAGTCAGTTCTGTAACAAGTTAAGTACTATCATCCCTCCATGTAATTTATTTGGCACCAAACAAAAGTAAGTCCGAGCTTCTAAGTAATAATTAACCATATAATAAGCCTCTAAGCATGTATGCTTCTAGATATAAATCAAATAACTTTAAACATTATAACTGGTTATATAGTTGCTTAAGATTATGGCTAAACTATCATTTCAAAACCTGAATTTTTAGGTAATGTTTATTTTAGGACATTAACTCTTCGAAATATAAAAAAGGATAAATTCTTTGAAAAAAGTTTTAGATAAGGATGGAGCGCTAACGGTGTTAGAATTCATTAATAGAACGGGTCACATGGTATTCAGGTTATTCACCTTATATCTAATATGGCATATCTTACCCTTAAATTTTTTCCAGTCTTGCCTTAGCTTTTGTTGATTTTTCCAATGTTTCCCCCTTATTTTTCCTCTATTTTTCTCATCCTCAAGAGTCGCAACCAGGTTGGAGTCTTGGAGTGGCCAAACAAGGAAGCCAAGAGCTAGGGCTTTGTGTTGATTTTTCCATGTGTTTTCCCCCTTTGTCCTCTATTTTTCCCGTCCTCAAGAATCGCAACCGGGTGGGAGGCTTGGAGCGGCCAAACAGGAAAGCCAAGAGCTTGGGTTTTGTATTGATTTTTCCATGCTTTCCCTTGTTTGTCCTCAATTTTTCCCATCCTCGAGAGCCCCAATTGGGTGGGAGGCCTAGAGTAGCCAAATACGGAAGCCAGGATGATGGCTGTGATTTTATGTTGGGTATTTTTTCCTCAAGAGCCCCAATCGGGAGGGAGGCTTGGAGTAGCTGAATACAGAAGCCAGGAAAAGAAATAGAGAAATCACTGGGGATATCAAAAAAATCAACAAAAACAAAAGAAAAAATGGAAAAAAATTTAGAAGGTAAAAATCTTTTCCCATGAAGATTGATCAACTTTTTTTTTTCACATCTTTTTCTTTCTCTTTTAGATTTGTGGGAAGGAGAGCAATGAGGGAGATCGGAGGGGCTTCTTAGATTTCGGTTGGGGGTTTCTCAAGCATATCACAACATAAGAAAAATCAAGGAAAACAAAGGAAATACAGAAAAAATTAAAAGGTAGGATCTCTTCCTGCATGGATTGATTATATCTTTTTTTCCTTCATTTTCTTTCCACACCTGAGGTGGGCGGAAGTGGGTGGAGTTCTATGAGGGGGAAGGCGACAGCGGAGATGGGCGGAGGTGGCCATCTGCGAGAGCTTGGTAAGGAGAAGGTAGAGGAGGTAGAAGGGAGAGGGAGAGGAGGAGAAGAAGGCAGAGGTAGAGGCAGCAGAGAGAGCTCCAAGCCCTTTTCTCTTCCTTTTTTTTTAATTTTCTATCTTTTTTTTTTTTCTATATCAGATGGAGCCATGCCACATCAGATTTAAGGGACTATAGTGCAAGTCGAGTGACCTATTTTGTTAACACCCTCTAATAGTGTTAGCTCTCGTTGTTATCCAAAATTTTTTAAAAAAGTTTGTCCTTCTTTGGGATCTCGAATAGTTAATGTCCTATAGTGAACATTACCTAAAAATTCAAATCCTAAAATGATAGTTTAGCCTAAGATTATTAATTGCATATTGACAAGTTCTATAGTTCCACCACCATTAGTTTTGAAGATGCTGTAGTATATTCTGCAAATTGGACAATAGAACAGGAAAATATATTCATAGATTTAATGATGGAGCAAGTTCAAAAAGGGAATAGGTTAACCACAATATTTACAAAGAAATCTTGGAAGGAAATGCATGCCAAATTTTATATGAAAACTAGAAAGAAGTATGAGTTGAAGTAATTTCAGAACAAGTTCAATTAGCTGAGGAAGTACTATAGAGTTTTTACTGACTTAAAAAAGTTATCGATTGGGTTTGGATGGCATCCAGTCTTGAAAACTGCTATAGCTCCTAATAATATCTAAAAAAGTTACATAGCTGTAAGCAACTATCTGTTTTCCTTTTCTTTCATACTTTTTAGAAATTTATTATGTTTTTGCTTAATTAATTCAATCTTGTATGTCTCACCTATGCATTTGTTATTATAGGTTCATCCAAAAGTGAAGCGGTTTCGAACTTCCACTTGTCCTAAGTATGAAGAACTCATACTAATATTTGGGGACACTATTGCTACTAGTAAAGAAGTGATGGCAAGCACTCAAGATATGTCAGATAACAGTGATTCTCAAAATGAGCTTCATCTTGATGATGTTACTGTAGATGGAGAGTCTAGTGGTTTAAGAAACCATCATCGACCAAGAGATCCAATCTCTACTGAGAGTGTCCATTGTGTGAGGAGTCAATCAAAGTTTTAGAGTTAGCAGATGCCATTAGATCACTAACAGAAACTAACCAGGCAAGGAACAATATAATGATGCAATAACATACAGCTGCAACTTCGAGGTATGGACAGTACTCAATTGCAAATTGCATTAAAGTTTTTGAAAGCATTGAAGGAGTGAGTATGCCTACATATTTGAAGGCAATTAAGAAGTTGCAAGATAAGAGATGGAGAGAAATATTTATTGAGATGTCAAGTGAGCGTAGGTTGGGGTGGTTGGCAAGTTTGTTGGATAGTCATGTAGCTTTTAGTTGTTTAGGTAGACTTCAAGTAGTAGAATATTATATTAGGAATTATGAATTTGTAGATTATGCTTTGTTTGGATTGATAATCTATGGCCTTTTAAATTTTATACTATGGATTTATTATGTTTTATAGATTTTGCATCACTTGAATTATGTCAATGCTAATATTTGTGTATTTATTTGCTTTTATAGTAATAGGAAATGGACAGTGATGTAAAAATGGAAATCAACTTAGAAGTTGAAAAGAATTGAAATACTTTTGATTCTAGTAATGGAGAGAAAATAAAGTACTTTTCTTTATTTGATGAAAATGAAGATGATGCTATAGAGCTTATTATTGTAGCAACAACTGAAGAGTACTATAATTTGTATCTATACAAGCAACCATATAAAAATGATAATTTGATCTGTGCTGAATATATTATAAGAGTAATTCTTGAGAATCTAGACAGGTGTCTAGATTTATTTAGGATAGACAGTCGTGTGTTTCTTGACTCTTGCTCTAACTTGAGATAAAGAAATCTATTGTATGATTCATGATTGTAAGTGTTGAAGAAAAGATTGCTATATTCTTAATGACAATTGACCAAAGAGAGTCAAATCGGATAATGGCACATTATTTTCAGCATTCTGGATAAATAATTAGTCACCATTTTGAAAAAACACTAAAGGCAGTTGTTCAATATGCAAAGAAGCTTATAATGCCACCTTCTTTTGCTGAAACTCCTCTAAAAATTTGCTATAATTCCAAATACTATCCTTATTTCAAGGCACTTTCATATGTCCATATTATTTTTAAAGTTAATAAAATTATTTTGTTATCTTGATATCAAGTAAAATAATTAATGTGTAGGATTGTATTGGAGCTATCGATGGAACACATGTTAGTGCTTATGTGCCCTCTAGTAAGCAAATTTCTTATCGAGGAAGAAAGACCATAATAACTCAAAATATTATATGTGCTTTCTCATTTGATATTTTGTTCACTTTTGTCCTATCTGGTTGAGAAGGTACTGCGAATGACTCTCAGATTTTTGTATCAGCAATCATAAATCCTGAATATAGATTCCCTAATCCATTAGAGGGCAAGTACTATATAGTTGATTCTGGCTTCGCAAACATGCATGGCTATCTTACATCTTATCGAGGTGAACATTATCATTTTCAAGACTATCACGAAAGGGATCATCGAACAAAAACAAGCAAAGAGTTATTCAATTATTATCACTCATCTCTGTGAAATGTTATTGAGCATTGTTTTGGAGTATTAAAGAAGCGGTTTCCTATCTTAAGAGAGATGGCCCCGTATTCCTTACAAATGCAAGCACGAATTGTTATAGCTGCATGTGTAATTCATAATTATATCAGGAAGAAGGCACAAAAGGATAGTATCTTTATGGAGTATGCAGATGAAAATATGATTGTTGAAGATGAGGTTAATGCCCCCAGCCAAGCTGCTACAAGTATTGATAGGACTACTAGCTCTCGATGAGAAATGGGTATAATTAGAGATAGAATTACTAATAGATTAGCTCAAGCGTATGATTTGATTGAGTAATTTGAATTTTATATTTTTAATATGTAAAATAATAGCAAAATATTGTGTTTATCAAACATGCTTTTTGCCTTTTTTGCTTTTTGCTTTAGTAGTTACCAAACATGCTTTTTGCCTTTTTGCTTTCGCTCAATAACAAAAATAAAAAAAAAATATTTTTTTTTAAAAATCAAAAAATATAACTAAACACACCCTTAACTAGTCCGTGATCTCAAGAGTACAAAGTGAGCACTTTTTCGGCAACAACACAACTTTTGTAACAAGAAAAACAACAAGACAGCTTTATGATCGGCCTAGTACTACGATGTTACAAGTTTCAGCCTAAGGAGCAAAGGTTTGAAGCAGTAGGAGCCGTGTGAAGGTAAGGTAGATGCTCCAAATGAACATGAGAAACAAGGTTACATGGATTTAGTTTTTTTCTCAACCAATATAAGTGTGAACAATGACTCAACAACAACACAGGTTTATGATCGGTCTACTTCCCATGCAAACCAACACAGGACGTCTCACTGTAGGACTCAACATTGACACTTACGTTGGTTGAAAAAAATTAAAACATGGGTTGAAAAAAAACTAAATCCATGCAACCTTGTTTCTCAAGTTCATTTCTAGCTTCTACTTTGCCTTCACATGGACGCCACCGCTTCAAACCTTGGCTCCTTAGGCTGAAATTTCTGCTTGACATACACACCCATGTAGTCCCCAAACACAAACTTGGGGTACAAAGGTCGAGCCTCTTCTCCACTGGTTGCTGGAGATATGGTGGCCTTGAGGGAGGGGTGGAGCGGCAGTTACGTTGCTGGTGGCGAGCACACGGTGCCACACGCTCTTGTACCGCCCATTGCTGAGCACCTCTATCTGATCTCCGGTGTTGATCACAATGGCATTGGCTACTGGCTGGACATCAATCCACCGGCCATCTTGGTCATCTTGGAAAAGAAGGATGACACCGCCGGCATCGGTGCGGGCACCAAGACCTTGAACCAGGTCAAGGCGAGGGCATGGCGGGTAGTGGCTCACCTTGGTCCCGAAGAAATGCTCATGTTCTCCATTGCCAGAGAAAGCAGTCTTTATGCTGCCCTTCTCCAAACCTATGTTTTCATCCATTATTTCCACTAGTTTCTCAGCCAGTTTCTTGAGCTCTCTCCTGCACTCCTTCATGGTTTCCCTGCAAGTCAAGGAAGAAACATCAAACGCTTGAGGAGAAGGGTTTAATGAGGCAACTATGTTTCATGTTGACCGGGCAAGTGTAGGATCTTACTTGAACTCTGAGGGTTTGGATGGCCATTCATTGTCATCTTGGAGAACAAACACATCCTCCCAATCCACAATGTCCAACCGCTGACTTCTTTCTTCCTTGACGTATCTCAGCATCGCCAGTTCAAAATTGTAGTAGGAGGTTGATGAAAATTTGGATTATCCGTCCTCTTAAGTCAGGCAAAAGTATTAGTTTTTGGTCACTACTTTCTACATATTTCAATTTAATACATTCGACACATTATCCAGACTGCTAGTTTCTTTGCACCAATGTAGATTCATTTGGTTCCAATATTGTATGTTGAAGCATTGCAATAAGTCAACAAAATGGAATGTCCGTATTAGAAAGTGAGGTTCTCGAGGTCAGCCATAATATCTTGGCCATTTGGATCAAACTTAAAAAGATCTCGCACAATTTATAAGCAGCAAGGGGGAAAAAAATGAATCTCACATGCTGGACATGTGAAGCGGAACAGGACTCCTGACGGAGTTGCCTCCTCTCTCTGAGTCCAACATGAACAAGGATTCTAGGCTTGATAGAGCTCTAGATCTCAGTTATAAATCTCCTCTTATTTCAAAAAGCCAAGGATCTCAATATTTTATTCATAGAAGAATTTTTTGGTTCACTCATGACCCATGAGTTGATCATGAAACAAAACAATGAACAGGAAGCGAGAAAAAAGATGACTATTGCCCTCAAATCCACTGTAAAAGATGAGAAAGATAGTGAGGAACCAAAAGAAGGAGAAGTTAATGAGGAAATAGCTCTCATCACCTGAAAATTCAAAAGGTTCGTAAGAAAAAAGAGGTAAAATTCAGAACGAAACCTTTCTCAAAAGGTGAGCCAAGCAAGGAGAAGGAGAAAAAAAAAGAGCAACTCATGTATTATGAATGTAAGAAGCCATGGCACTTCAAACTTGATTTTCCTCTCCTAAAAAAAATTTAAAAAAAAAAAGATCAAGAAGAAGGTAATGATGGCTAGTTAGGGCAATGGTGAAGACTCAAACTCCGATGAAGAAATGTATAAAGTGACAAATTTATGTCTCATGGCATACAAGAAGAGGTAACATATGAAAATAAATTTGATTTTACTTTTGATGAATTGCAAGAAATATTTTATGATCTTTTAGATGAATTTAAAAAAACTTAGCTTAAAAAATAAAGAACTAAAAAAAAATCTAATCATGCACTGATTAAAGAAAAAGAAGATTGTTTGAAAGAAAAGAATCTTTACTCAAAAAAAAATCATGACTTAAATAAAGTACTCCCTCAAAACAGTCACCCCTCGTACTTGATTCATCACCGATGAAATCCATGGGTTTTCCTTTGTTTTCTGACAAAGTTTCTTCAATTTTCGCCAGAAAAGAGAACCTAATATCTCGCTAAAAATTGAGGTTGTAGAACCCTGAACCATTGCTTATTCCTTTACCATCCTAAGGCCACCATTATCGATCGATTTGGAGCTGGTTGATTGCCAGATTTCCTCTGGATTCTTTTGAATCCTAACCTTCCCTGTTTCCTTCCTCTTCTTTCTTCCACTGGACCGGCCATCATCGAACAGACGGGGCTATGCTTTTGTTGCCAAGGGTTGAGCCAAGTCACCAAAGGGTCATGCTAGTGTCGTAACCACTATTGTGGGGAGCCGCACCGTAAGGGGGTGGCCGGCCTGAAGCCCTTTCTCCTTCCCCTATTTTTCATAGAAAAAAAACTAAGAAAAAAACAAGAAAAAAGAAAGGAGAAAAAGAAAAAGAAATAGGAAAAGAAAAAAAGAAAAATGTGGATAATTTTTTTTATTTTCTCTCTCCTATCTTTCTCTTTACACTATATTCTTTCTTTCTCTAGTTTCTTTCTTTCTCACTGTATAAAATGAGTTTATCTCTCTAGTTTCTCTCTTTATAATTTTCTCTCTCTTCATAGATTTTTTTTCTAGAGTAATATGAACCAGTAAAGGATCCAGATGTTTAGGTATACTCAGATTAACCAATTGACCTTGGGAGGTATCTTGGACCTATAATATTCAGATGTTTTTCCATAAAATTCTCTATGTTTGATCATATATGATTTTTATATTTTTCATAGACCGAGAGATTGATCAATTGATATACTTAAGTCTGAGATCGATAGACATAAGAATCTCTTTATATGATCACTTGTATATATATTTTTTTGTACATGCATAACGATTTTGGCTTTTTTTGGGTATATGATTCTTTATTATATATGTGTGTGCGTATGCTTTTTTTGGGTATATGATTCTTTATTATATATGTGTGTGTGTATGTCACATGTTGACTATTTTAATTGTTGGAAATATGATATCTGATATTTTGAATTGAGCAAGAAATGTAATACAAATTATTAAATGATCTATTGATTGTGTAAGACGATTTAGACTAGCCATGTGTGGATTGATGGACATAGGCCGAATTGTGACATCTTGGATTGTTAGTCATATGTCAAATCATAATATCCTAATTTGCTACTATAGATGGAAGCACAGATATTCTGATTTACCAATGCGGGCTAAACCACGGATATTCTAGTTTGCCATTATGGGCTAAAACATAACCGTAATTAGTCCAAACTGAAAAACAACTGTTGATTTAGAACATATTAATGAAACATAAATGATAAGTCATGTAAAACCATTGGTGATATTTATGATGAATTTGTCATAATATATAATTCGTGATATATGTTGAGTTATATTGTATGTCTGGCATGAGATTTTATGACTTATGATTTCTCTTTGATAATTACTCATTTATTTTTTTTGAATTGTATTATTATATTAGTGTATGTGAGATGAGATTTTTATTGAGCAGTAAAGTTTACAACTCCAATTATTTCTTTCCTTTTCAGAGTCACACGATGTATAGTATTGGATAGGTTTGAATGTAAAGTTCAAGTTATGGTATTATTTTATAAGCCTTGTATAATCTTTAGGGCATCGCTCTAGGATTCATGCGGCCACGTCATATGATTGACCCAGATGATGGATTCAGGGTGCGACATCAGCAATACTTAGTCAATCATTAGGAAATCTCTAGATTCAACTTTTGGTACTGGGCATCTATCAGAATCCTGCCTTTGGAGCTGAGGTTTTTCCATTTTAACGTCTTACCAAGTCAAAACTGCATGGTGGATCAAGAATGGATTTCCCTTCCTCTTGGTCTATTGCTATATTTCCTTGCGCAACTTTACAGTGTTAAATGATTTAGTTGTAAAATTAAAGTTTTGCATTATTATGGCGTGTATTTTGTTGTCTAGATAACTTTCACATGAGAAAAATATGGTTGTGCATCTCTTTCTTCCCTATAATGTGAACAATATAAGGATTTCTGGGACTGCTTAACGTTTCCCACTAACAAATAATCATTTCAACTAAGACATAATGTCACTATGAAATACTATGTCAGAACAGGTGTGAGACATCATGCACACCATCCATCACATGATGAATGACTGCACATGGTATGCATCGCACAGCCCACTGCACGAGGGCCCCGGTAGAAAGAAATGCCCATGTGGCCCTTCTTTGTGAGGAAGCACAGCGTCCTCATCTTCTCTTTAACACGTGATTTCTTAACTTTTTTTGTGTAATTTTTATGTTTTTGATGCGATATAAAAGTGGATTATAAGCATATATTTGTAATTAAAAGGAGGTTTGCTTGGTGGCTATCTTGGGCGGCCAATGCTTGCACCATGGAAGTAAAAATTCTCTGCTATAAGTTCACAGAGAATCAAACATATAGTGTTCATTATAAAAGGAAAGTGCAAAACCAAGTTATTTTTAAGCCTTTCTTTGTATAAGAATATTTATGGAGTCAAGCTCAAGACCTGCATTAGCTGTTTGGATCTAGAATATTGAAGCTATGTGATGATATGTTTTAATTGTCATAACTAATCCTTTTTTTTTCTTTTTTTTTATGCAAATCATCATAACTAATCTTAGTCAACAAAAAGCAAAAAGAAGAACCTGACCCTGAAGATTCTTCAACTTTTAATATTTTTATCACTTCGTCTCCTGAATTATGTTGTTCTGATGGTTTAAAATTTATCTTTCATAACTCTACCAATCACTGTGACATTGTGTTCATCCTTCATTTGAGAATGAACTGTAGTTCTATTGGGAATTTACACTCTACACTCCCTTTGAGTATTTAATTTTTACATGGTTGTGAATTGCTAACATGACGAGCATAGTTTCCTTAGAAGGCCAAGCTCTATTTTCGCTACTCTTCAGAGAATTCTTCATCTGTTCTTCAACTGACAGCATTTTTGTTCCTTCAAGGATTGAGACAAACACCAAAACCTCTGGAGGCGTCTGATCCCACTTGTGCAAAGTATGCCCTTATTGTGCGCTGTTATTGGTCCTGCTGCTAGCACATCTTGAGCCTACTGTTAGCATTGTGGCCATAGAGAAGAGTGTTGTTGGTACTAAGCAGAGTTTTTGTCTCTCAAGTTTTGCTCTCCTCTCTATCGTTGTTTGTGTTTTGCTTTCCTTCTCCTCTCTTTGTACATACTTGATCAATAAAAACCAGGTGGTCCTTCCAGGCCTCCTTTACCCATCAAAAAAAAAAAGATGAGCATAGTTTCCTTATATCAAGTCCATGCATTCCAACTTCAAGTAGCCTTGCAACTTCATATGCTAGCATTTTTTTCCTCACGTAAGTTCAGTTTTGTGACTTTGTATCCATTGGATCACTAACATTAAAATATATTTAGGAATTCAGTCCATAGTGTGTTAGTACTTTGGATTTCCCTGGTTATCAACACAAGCTATATTCTAAATCTTCCCAGCATGCTTGAGTTTCCCTGTTGCAGACAAATTAAGCAGCCAACTGTGTTTGAAGCTATAAATAATTCCTTCTGCATTAGAGGTGTTTTTTTTTTTTTTTTTTACTACATTATTTTCTGTTTTTCTAAAAAAAGAAATGGGATTGGAATCACTTTCATTGCTCCTAATTTTTTACTATTTAATAAGCCTCAGAACCAACCATAACTGATATAGTAGAACAGACCAATCAGAGGCCCACATGAGCTTTCCAGGAGCATCAACTCATCAGCTCTTGCCATGCGGCTAGCCTAGGGACATGCCAAGATGCCCAAATCCCTCTCCATCTGGTTACAACTGGCCTGCGATAGCAAACGATTTTCATAATTATTTGATACACAAGAATTGGTGTGTAAAAGAATCATCTTTCTGGAAGTGCAAATAGTTATCCAAAATAGCCAATTCATACGTCTTAAGATTCCACAATGATGGATATTGACCCTTGCCTATAAGAATCCTAATTCTTGAAACTCTCTGTGCTCCATCGCTCTAATTTCTTTGCCACTCATATAGATCTCTATTATTCTCTCGAGCTTATCTGACTTAGGCATTAGATGATCTCTCACTGGACACTCTCTGGCAAGTGGGTTCCCTTGTCTTTAGTGTTTTTACTAAACCAGACATTGGACCGAAGATTTAGCCACATCCAAGCCCCGACAATCATCGTCCACCATCAAAAGAGGCGTATCGAGATCTATGGCCAACTTCATAGATCCATTCATCATCTTGTTAAGCTCTCCAGTGCACCAACCAGCTTTACATTCTGGTCAGACTAGCTCTCAGCAGCAACACTGAAAGATAGATGATAATTTAACACCTCTTAGAGTTTTCTTGTTTAATTAATGTGATCCAGAGATTCCAAAGTCACGAATACCTAGAAAGAGGAATGAAGAGCAATCAAAGATGAGACAATGCAATGTTACACGATAAAAATAAGTCACAACGATAACAACTTAATTAGCCCATGGATCTGAAGAATACAAAGTAAACACTGTCTCAACAACAACACAGCTGTATGATTGACCTAGTATCATGTTACAAGTTTTTGCCTAAGAAGCCAAGATTTGAAGCGGTGGCGGGCAAAGCAGAAGCTGGAAATGAACATGAGAAACAAGGTTGCATGGATTTAGTTTTTTTCAACATATGAAAGAACATGGATTTAGTTTTCTTCAACCTATATAAGAACATGGATTTAATTTTTTGCAACCAATGTAAGCGTTAGTGTTGAGTCCTACAATGAAAGATCCTATGTTGGTTCGCACGGGAGCTAGACTGATCATAAAACTGTTATTGTTGAGCCACTGTTTGCTTTGCACCCTTAAGATAATGGGCTGATTAAGTTGTGACTTCTTTCTACCATGTAATTTTTCTGGATAAATAATTCTTTTTACCATCTAAGTTTGAGGCTATAAATGATTCTTTCTTCCTTAGAGATAGATTCTTAAGTTCTTTTTGATTGCATTCTTTTCTTCTTTTTTTTTCACACAAAAAAAAAAAGAAATGAGATGGGAATGACTTTTCATGCTCCAAATTTCTTGCTACTAAGATAGATGATTATTTAACACTTCTTAGATTTTTCTTGCTTGATTAATGCGATCCAAAGGTTCCGAAGGCAAGGATACCCAGACAAAAGAACGAAGAGCAATGCAGAGACAAGACGATGCAATGTTACATGGTAAAAAGAAGTAACAACATTCGCAACTTAATTAGCCCATAATCTCAAGAGAGCAAAGGGAACACTACCGACTCTTCCAAAAAAACAAGAAAAATTACTGATCACTCCAAGACCACACAATTTTATTATCGGTCTAGTACACGTTACAAACAATTAACTAGTGCAAACCAACGCATGACCACTCACTGTAAGACTCAACATTCGCACTTGCATTGGCTGAAAATAAATAAATAAATAAATCCATGAAACCTTGTTTCTCATGTTCATTTCTAGCTTCTGCTTTGCCTTCACACAGCCGCCACCGCTTCAAACCTTGGCTCCTTTGGCTGAAACTTCTGCTTGACATACACATCCATGTAGTCCCCAAAGACGAACTTGGGGTACAAAAGTTGAGCCTCTTCTCCAGTGGTTGCTGGAGCTATGGTGGCCTTGAGGGAGGGGTTGTAGAAGGATGCAATGGAGCGGCGATTACCGTTGCTGGTGGCGAGCACACGGTGCCACACGCTCTTGTATCGCCCATTGCTGAGCACCTCTATCTAATCTCCGATGTTGATCACAATGGCATTGGCTACTGGTTGGACATCAATCCACCGGCCATCTTTAAGGATCTGGAGTCCACCCACTTGGTCGTCTTGGAATAGCAGGATGACGCCACCGGCATCGGTGTGGGCACGAAGGCCTTGAACCAGGTCCAGGCGAGGACAGGGTGGGTAGTGGCTCACCTTGGTCCCGAAGAAAGGCTCATGTTCGCCATTGCCAGAGAAAGCATTCTTTATGCAGCCCTTCTCTAACCCCAAGTTTTCATCCATTATTTCCATTAGTTTCTCAGCCAGTTTCCTGAGCTCTCTCCTGTACTCGTTCATGGTTTCCCTGCAAGTCAAGGAAGAAACATAAAACACTTGAGGAGAAGGGTTTTTTAATAAAGCAATTATATATGTTTCCGGTTGACCTGTCAAGTGTAGGATCTTACTTGAACTCTGAGGGTTTGGATGGCCATTCATTGTCATCTTGGAGAACAAACACATCCTCCCAATCCACATTGTCCAACCGCTCAACGTTACCCATCTCCTCACCTTCTTGATCCACCAATATGTTCAACAACCGGACAGGGTTGGATTTCCTGAAGGCTTCAGCTCTCAGTTTGTAGCATTCAGAGCTGACCTTCTTCACGCGTTCGAGAAGCTCCACAGGAATCCCATGGTTCACAAGCTATCAACAACAAGAAGAAGGTTATTGAGAATATATAAATGACGACATTTTGTTCATGGCCTAATTGGTTGCTGCAGTGTTACTGACTAACCTGAAAGAATCCCCACTCTTCACATCCATTGGCGATCTTAGCCAAAGTTTCAGCCCTTCCCTCGCCATCCAACTTTGAGAAGTCGATGACCGGAATTGCCATGTATAATATCAAAGGTAGTTCTGGAGAGAAGATACGAGCCGAGAAGCTATATGGCAAGCTTTGGAAGTCTCTCTTCTGCAGTGGATGGAATTAGTGGCAAGGTTGGCATTTTATATTGCACATCCAGACGGATGGCCGTCTCAGTAGAAAGATGTGGCCGGCCAGGGGATAGTAATTAATCACATTAATCAGGCATTGAAGGCGCGGAAGAAAAATCGGCCGGTGGCTATGTTGGACAAAAGTCATCTGGGTCCCAGCTTGTCATTCCATAGACTTCGTCTCGCTGAGTAAGATGCGTAAGCCTTCTTTCCAATCTTGGTTTGACCTGATTCCTGAATGGTCTTAAATTCTATTTTAATCTTGATAGATAGACACATATGTATGTATCTATATCGGTGTGTATGTATGTAGATGGATAGATGCATATGTATGTATGCATGCAAATGTATAGGTCATGCCTAATTTTACTTAGTTCTAATCTTGTTCTGCTAGATCTTTGTTCCCCCAAGCTGGACTTAATCAATAATTGATGGCAACTGTAAAGCAAGAAGGATGGGATATCTTATATGTACTTAAATCCTCAAGTGTATTATTGCTAAATCTGCAGGAGGCATAAATAATCTGTGGCAAAATCTCGTACATTAGATGTACACGATTATTTAGATTTTATCATGTCTTTGATCGTATCATATTCCAAGATCATATAATTTTTTGAGCGATCATTTCTGATGTCACGCATGCTCTGAGGCAAAAACGAAGAGAATATCTATTGGAATAACCTTTTGTCGTCTAATGGTGTGGAAACAAGGTCCAATTCAAACTTTTCTACCGCTTTGCCGGCCCGGTTCTCTAACATGTGGACAATTGTATTTTACCGAAGCTTCGCAACACTTGCTAGGCCTCGATAAGCTTCCCACCCTTTGGGCTGACATGGTTGTGGGCATGCTATCCTCTTTCTTCTGTGAA
>NC_025993.2:109107128-109153856 GCF_000442705.2 Elaeis guineensis | reverse complement strand
ACATACATTAATATAATAATACAATTCAAAAAAAATAAATGAGTAATTATCAAAGAGAAATCATAAGTCATAAAATCTCATGCCAGACATACAATATAACTCAACATATATCACGAATTATATATTATGACAAATTCATCATAAATATCACCAATAGTTTTACATGACTTATCATTTATGTTTCATTAATATGTTCTAAATCAACAGTTGTTTTTCAGTTTGGACTAATTACGGTTATATTTTAGCCCATAATGGCAAACTAGAATATCCATGGTTTAGCCCGCATTGGTAAATCAGAATATCTGTGCTTCCATTTATAGTAGCAAATTAGGATATTATGATTCGACATATGACTAACAATCCAAGATGCCACAATTCGGCCTATGGCCATCAATCCACACATGGCTAGTCTAAATCCTCTTACACAATCAATAGATCATTTAATAATTTGTATTACATTTCTTGTTCAATTCAAAATATCAGATATCATATTTCCAGCAATTAAGATAGTCAACATGTGACATACACACACATATATAATAAAGAATCATATACCCAAAAAAAGCATATGCACACACATATATAATAAAGAATCATACACCCAAAAAAAGCCAAAATCATTATGCATGTACAAAAATATATATATACAAGTGATCATATAAAGAGATTCTTATGTCTATCGATCTCAGACTCAAGTATATCTATTGATCAATCTCTCGATCTATGAAAAATATAAAAATCATATACGATTAAAAATAGAGAATTTTATGAAAAAACATCTGAATATTATAGGTCCAAGATACACTACAGGAAAAAAGGGAAATACCGACCTTTTTTTGCCGACGCTTTTGGAAAGCGTCGGCAGGTTGCGCTGACCTGCCGACGCTTTTAAAAAGCGTCGTCATTTAACGACGCTTAAAAGCGTCGTAAATCAACGCCGACGCTTTTAACAAAAGCGTCGTTAAATTAAGAAAATACCGACACTTTTTTACTATATTTAACGACGCTAAAAAGCGTCGTTAGGTTAGTTTAATACCCCCCATCTCCCGTGCCCTAATCTATCTCCCGCCGCGCGCCCCTGCTTTCCCTCCGCCGACTTGTGGTAGCGCAGCCGCCGTCCGTGAGCGCCGGCACTCCGGTCTTCCTCGCCGCCGTCCGTGAGCGCCGGCACTCCTCCGAGGTACTTTTTTTTTTCTCTTTTCTTTCTTTCTTCTTTTTTTTTTCTCTGTCTCTCTTTTTCGCTCGTTTTTCTCTACTCTTTCTTTTCCTCTTTCGTTCTTTCTCTTATCCCAAGCCGTAGAGGGTTCCATCATGGGGGCTCCGAGCCACCATCGAAGCCTCCATAGTAGTATGTTGTTCGGACCAAGTACTTGCCTTCTTTGTGGACGGGGAACACAAAACAGTACTTTCGAGCCGAGTTGTCGGGGAAATACCTCACTCGAGAAAGTATGGGCACAACACCTGTAACTTTGGTTTCGAATACTTTCCCAATACTTATAAATTCTCTGTCTGGGGTCCATTGGATTCCACTTAATGTCTCCTCCTTGGATGCGCCACAGTTGATGAAGTAACCTGTGGATCATAAAACATGGGCTCAATACTAAGAATAAGGAACCAACAACAGCGTAAATTAATGTTTTGTTAATAGAAAATCTGTGGAAGTAGGATTAGGTGGATTCATATACGGTTCTTTTGGGATAATCCTTAGCCGCACATAAGAATGAAAACAATGAGAAGTAGAATTATGTTACTTCATGAATTTGACAAGATCTGCTAAAGCTTGAAACCTATGTGTATTTATTTGTTGGAAGGTGAACCAATAAATTGGTATAATAGCAATCAAAACATCCAACGGTTCTAACAATATTATGACAACAAAGAAGCCAACTATTTGGCCAAGCAAGAGGATGACAAAGGAGTGGGACTGAACCATGTCCCGAGACCCATTGTAATCCAGCTATATAGACACTGTATATAGCTGTTTTGTGTTCGTTTCATCCATGAGCTCCCATGCCTCGCTGCTGGGTCATGGCCTCTCCAATGTAGTCCATGGCATGAAAACTACCCAACCTTGGTGGGGGCACGAAATTAACCTGATGTTGATAGATCGGAGCTCAGAGATGCCGCGGCCAGCATCATCTTCGCTCGGCAAAGGAATTCAAGTGGTGTTTAGCACGAATAGAAAGACTTTCTTATTTTAGGGTGTTTTTGATGAATATATATTATTGCAACTGCTCTAGAATTTCATAATAACATGCCTGTTTTGCATTAATTTTTTGCTGATTGTTTTGGTGAATTAATCCGCAGAAAAACAGATGGAAATAAGAGATAGATGGGTATTCATTCAGAATATCTGGTTGCTTTGTGATTTTCTAGTCTAGTTGCTTATGAATTGGGAGATATAAACTCTGAAATTCAATTCATTGAAATGTATGGACTTTGAATGCAAAAGGTATGTTTTGTGATAGTAAGAAAATTTGACTGTGGTAGATATGTTTGCATTTATGTCTGAAACCTGTGTTTTGTCCTTGTTTCTCCTAGATTGATAAACTTCATTTTACCGAGCATGCTTTTCATAGTGACCTATGATGAATAGGGAAATGAAAATCTGTGTAAGTTGGAACATGATCCGAGAGTAGCCACTTCTGGCATCTTATTGATATATTAAGTCACTAATTCTTCCTTTGATAAAGAAATAAAAATATTGCAAGACTGCAGAATGGGGTCTGCAGAGCAATGCTAATCAAAATCATAACTGAAATCAACAATATCAGCAAGTATTTGTATAATATCTGTAGTCAACAAGATGATGAATGGACTGGATCTAACATTATATGAATTAACAGAAGCCTAATGTATTGACCTTTAAACGTGCCAACTTAATGCAGTCAATGGCTTGCAAAAACAGAGAATAGCAAATCCCCAAACATCTCTTATGAGTCGGATTAGTGAGTGTTCTAGCGGTGCAAGATTTGAACCAAGCTCATAGACAGGGACATTTATTTTTTTAATGGGCAGGCATTATATAGGACTGTCCTCTAGTACCATTTATTGAGCCGAAGCCAAATATTGAGCCGGGAAAGGTGCCCTGTTCATTTTATGAATTACGGTAGAAATCAAAAGTCTGTGGGACCAGTTAAAGCCATTACCCTGCGTGAGAGATGAGTGTAATCAGTGACGAGATTTAGCCTCGAGTTCAAATATACTCGGTAACTATTTACCAAACTACACTGGTTTTTCAGGGTGCTCGGCATGATGATGACTGTCTCCATGTACACAAGCACAACTTACAATAAATAAAAAATCTAATATCGAATGATGGTTGGTTCATATGTACTTGTGGAGCGAACGTATAAGTCATGATCATCTTCATCCACACCTCTCCTAAATTATCAAATATGGTAAACATGTATAGCATAAAATAAATGATATAGAGCTAGATCAATTTACAACCACACCCTCTTAGTATCTCTCTATGAGGTTCACCCAAAAATATATAGTACAATTAATTAAGGTTGTGATACATGATTGATGAATGGATAATTTCATAGTTTCATGAATCCTGATTGATTGCTTATCTGACATGTGGCGCTCGTTATGTGGCTGGACCCTGATATCATGTGGCCTACGTTATCCTTATCTTCCTGGCTGATGAAGACTAAGTATCTGGATTAAGCTGGGCCAAGTTTCTTTCTCCATTACTCCCCAAGTTAATATCAGGTATTAAATCAAGTTAATTATGAATTAATTTTAAAAAAAAATTTGCATTGCATAGAAACATAGACCCGTCTTTTGATTAATGTACATATTCTATTGTATCCGTACATTTATTTATTTTTGTACGGATAAAAGAATTATGTACATTGATCAATTGATTGTCCAGTATGGACAGTTTGGAAAATGTGAGTAATTCTATAGGTCATTACCATAATCAAATGGTATGCTGAGGGTTCGGAATAAATTTCGGATGGTATTTTTCTTTTGTTCTTCCTATACGGAAGAACTAAGGGGAAATGCTGCCGAAATTTTTTTCGGCTCTTGTTGCATATCATTTGATTTTTGTAATTGACCTATAGAATTAATGCATTTTCTGAATGGGATAGGACCTTCTTTACCTATTAGTTGATGATAGCAAGCATTTACTATGTAAACTTTATGTAGCTGTTATTTTTTTGGATTTTATGAAATAACTGATATTTTTTACTCATTGCATTAATATAGATTGTATAATTTTTTTTATTTTTAGATAAATTACAAGTTCGGTCAGTTTTATCCTACAATGGACAAAAGTTGGATAAATAAACCAAGGAATAGTAAAGAATATTTAGATGGAGTTCATGACTTCATTAAATTTGGTATGGAGAAAAGTAGTTTGAATGGAAAGATTTTATGTCCATGTCGGAAATGTGTAAATAGTTCTTCTTTAGATCCACAAAATGTTGAAGAACATTTGGTATGGAATGGTTTTTTAAGAGGTTATACCGATTGGATTTTTCATGGAGAATCTATGTTGCCATCATCATGTAACCAACCCCTGACTCATTGCGGATCCACTAGCCTAGAAGACAATTCTGCAAGAGATGATGATATAAGGGGTTTGATCACAGATGCTTTTGGATTTGATGTTCAAAATTTAGGAGAATCCAGTAGTATACAAGAAACAGTTGGGATGTTTGATGGATGTACGCATACGGAACGTATGCATGTTGAGGAGCCCATACATACATCTAATGATGAGACAGCTCGTTATCACACCTTAATGAAAGATGCAGACGAAGAATTATATCCGGGTTATACAAAATTTTCTAAGATTTCTTTTCTTGTATATTTATTTCATATAAAATATTTGAATGGATGGTCTGGAAAGAGTTTTACCATGCTGCTCAAGTTATTAAAGGATGCATTTCCAGAAAGCACTCGTTTACCACCATCGTATTATGAAGCCAAGAAAGTAGTAAAGGAATTGGATCTTAGATATGAAAAGATTCATAGTTGTCCGAAAGATTGTATGTTATATCGGGGTGAAAATGCTAATCAAGAGTCATGCAATGTATGTGGATCTTCAAGATGGATAACACAAAAAGAAGATCGAGATGATGTACTGAATGAATTGGATGCAACGCAGAGTAAAAAGAAACCGGCCAAGGTATTGCGTTACTTTCCTCTTATACCTAGATTGAAAAGGATTTATGCATCATCAAAAACAGCTTCATCAATGAGATGGCATCATGAAGGACGTACAAAGGATGGAATGTTGAGACATCCAGCAGATAGTCTTCAATGGAAAGCATTTGATGATAGGCATCCTGATTTTGCCTCTGATGTTCGCAGTGTTAGGTTTGGCTTAGCTTCTGATGGTTTCAATCCATTTCGGACCCTGAGTTCTACCTACAGCACTTGGCCAGTCGTTTTGATACCTTACAATTTGCCACCGTGGATGTGCATGAAACAATCATCACTTATCTTGTCAATGGTTATTCCAGGAGATAAGGGTCCAGGCAATGATATTGATATTTTTCTACAGCCTTTGATAGAGGAATTGAAACAGTTGTGGGAGGGTGTTGATGCATTTGATGCTTCCAACGGCCAAACATTTAAACTACGGGCAGCTTTGTTATGGACTATTAATGATTTTCCAGCATATGTCAATTTATCTGGCTGGAGTACAAAGGGACGGGTCGCATGTCCTTGTTGTGGAGATTCAACACATTCAATTTGGTTAAAACATGGAGGTAAATTTTGTTACATGGGACATCGTCGATGGTTGGAAGCAAATCATCCGTTTCGATTTCAGAAAGATTTGTTTGATGGTACTATAGAATTGGGATGTGCCCCTATTCCACCTTCTGGAACTGATGTTCATAGACAAATGGATGGCATGAATTACAGCTATGGTAAGCACTCAAAGTCCTCTAAAAAAAGAGGAAGGGATGATGTTGAAAGCTCAGTGCACGAAGGGTTACCAGAGGAAGTCAGTATCAGTACTATAGATGCAGAGTTGTTTCAAGATCCAGACAATTATTTCGAGGATGAAAATGAGGAAGACACACAGATAGCATCTACACAACAGCCAAGTAAACATTTATGGAAAAAACGAAGTATCTTTTTTGACTTACCTTATTGGAAACATAATCTTATTCGGCATAATCTTGATGTCATGCATATAGAGAAGAATGTTTGCGATAATTTACTTGGAATATTTTTAAACCTTGATGGAAAGAGCAAAGATAACATGAAGGCACGTCTTGATTTAAAAGAAATGGGTATCCGACAGGAACTTTATCCTAAAATGCTTGCTAATGATAGAATTTATGTGCCTCCTGCATGTTACACAATGTCTGCTCGAGAAAAGGATAATTTTTTGGGAGTTTTGAAAAGTATCAAAGTACCCGATGGATATGCATCGAATATTTCATGATGTGTGCATCTAAAGGATCGAAAACTTTCAAATCTTAAAAGTCATGATGGTCACATATTGATGCAAGATATTTTTTCAATAGCTTTAAGATCGTCATTGCCGAAACAAGTTGTTACAATTGTACTTCGATTATCGTCATTCTTTAAGGCATTATGTTCCAAAGTTATTGATCCTCGGAAACTTGATCAGTTACAATCGGATATTACAATTACACTTTGCCAGATGGAAAAGATTTTTTCTCCTGGATTTTTCACTATTATGGTACATCTGCTCATTCACCTAGCTTCAGAAGTTAAAGTTGGTGGACCGGTACATTATAGATGGATGTATCCTATTGAGAGGTATTATTGCAAACCTTAAATCTTTTGATAATTTTATTAGAAACAACAGCATACTGATATTTTAATAAATATTTAATTCTTGAAGGTATCTTGTGCGTCTTAAAGATTATGTGCGAAATAGAGCCTATCCCGAAGGCTCGATTGCTGAAGCATATATTGCGAATGAATGTTTGACATTTTGTTCAAGATATCTTCAAGGTGTAGAGACTATTTTTAGTCGACCTCAACGGCATAATGACTTTGTGGAGAATGCAGAACTGTATAAGTTCTTAACTGCTGGAAAATTCTTGGGAAGAGGTGAAGGTATTGTACTTGATCAAAAATCTTTAGCACAAGCACATCGTTATGTGTTACTTCATAGTGACATAATATCTGACCATCGCAGGTTAGTATATTTAAGGAATGACATCAAAATTTAAATTTTATATTAGATATAATGTTATAAATGATATATTTATATTTTATGCAGTGAATTTTTAATTTATCAGAGACGAGCCAATCATAACATTCGTCCTAATGCAAGGATTGAACAGCGATGGTTGGTCGAGTTATTCCCTATGTGGCTTTCGAATCAGGTGTGATTTATATTTAATTATGGGATATATTAATTTTTGATACATATTTAATATCAGATAACTCAACTGCACTTCGTCATATCATTTTTTGTTAGGTATCAAAGATGATGGAGACAAATAATTCAGATGAACTAATAGCTCTTGCTCGAGGACCTAACAAGATTGTGAATAGATATAACGGTTTCATAATTAATGGCTTTAAATTTCATACTAGAGAACGAGAGAAATTTAGAAAAATACAGAATAGCGGTGTTATGGTGGAAGCGGATGGAAAATCCTATTATGGTGCACTTAAAGATATCTATGAGTTGGATTATTATGGAAAATTTAAAGTAGTACTGTTTAGATGTGATTGGATAGACATAAACTCACCAAGGGGTTTGAAACAAGATGCAAATGGATTTACACTTGTAAATTTTTCAAGGTTGATACACACTGGTGTGTTATTGAAGGATGACCCATTCATTTTTTCATCTCAAGCTCGTCAAGTATTTTATGTACAAGACGCAAAAAATAAAGATTGGTTTACTGTCATCAAAACAAAACCTAGAGACTTATATGATATGGGAAACCAAGTGGAGGATGATGACGATGACACTTATACACAATGTATGCCCCACAATTTTGTGCCAGCTGATGATTTAAATGCTACGACGACGTTGGTTAGAACAGAATTCGAAGAAAACACTACTGCTTGATTGTTACTGGTAATAATTATTTATGATGTATATATTTTGCATTAATTATTGTGTTATTTTACTCCATATATTAACTGATTCTACCTTTTATTTATATAAATGCTAGGTGACATCATGCGTCGCAGGGGACGATATGCTGGTGTGCAGTTTCAGTTTTCACAGACAGAGGCCGGTACGTCTTCTTCAGCACAGCAGCCTGAGGCCAGTTCAGCTGCACAGCATTCTGAGCCCTATCCTTCATCATCAGCACAGCACGATCCTCCTGTTCATCAGCCAGATGATGAGATATACGTGCAGGGTATATATTGTCTTTCATGTAATTTTTTTTTATTTTTTTTTATGTATATTTATGATATAGTTACTTTTATGTATTTTTTGCAGACGGATCCGGGAGAGTACGCCCCAGACGTGGACCCACAGTAGTACGAGATGTGTGGCAGATACGTGAGGGCGAGAGGATTGTTGTGGAGTGCAATCAGCTAGGTCAGCCAATTAAGAAAGCTGCCTGCTTATTGACTTCATTTTTGGGGACTGTTGCTCGGAGGCCTCAGCTATGTCCGTTGGGCTATGCAAAATGGAATGACATGCTTCCAACGTACAAAGTTGAGCTCCTCCGAGTTATAGAGGTAATGAATTGATGTTCATACTGTATATTAATTGTTAATCATTTATATAATTTATTTCATTTAACTTTTTTTTTATAGAGCAAGTTTGTTCTCCCTCCATCCACTCATGATTTTGTAATGAAGTCTCTCAACCGCAAATGGAAAGAATATAGAGCACAATTGAAGAAGGACTATATGAGACAGGGTATGACAGAGGAGGAGGTTGCTAGGAATTGTCCTCCTGATGTACCACCTCATCAGTGGATGGAGTTGGTTCATTATTGGTTCTCTGAGAGGGCACAGGTATATTATTTGTTTATTATCTTTTTTTCCTAAATATTTTATAAAAATATTGATTTTTATTATATATTGTATATATAACAAGTTTTTTACTTTATTTTACAGACTTATTCTGCTATTGGTAGAGCTGCACGAGCAGCTCAATCTGTTCCTCATACATCGGGGTCGAAGAGTTATACACGACTCCGACAGGAGTTTGTATGTTCCTTAAACTTTCATAATTAACTTTTAATTTTTATATTCAAATATTTATATAACTAATATCATTATGTATCGTGGACCATGTCTGTATCATGATACTCATATATTTTTTTAAATTATCATAACTGTTTGCTTAAAATTGAAATTATTTGTGTAGGAGGATGAGCATGGGAGGGAACCCGGACAAGTGGAGTTTTACCGGATGACTCATACTCATCAGGATGGTACTTTTGTTCGAGATGAGTCAAGAGATTTATATGTACGGTATTATTAATATTATATTTTTTGCAATGATTTAAATTTAATTTTGTTAGCTATTAATGTATAACTCTTGTTTTCAAAAAAAATACAGGAGAGGGCTACATCTCTCATTGCGGAGCGTGACGACGAGTCCGCAGTATCTACGCAGCAGAGCCGTATCGAGGCTGAGGTATTCACAGAGTTGATGGGACCAGAGCGCTACGGCCGAGTGAGGGGTTATGGAGTAGGAGTCACCCCCACTCAGTTATCTGAGGTTAGTAGATATACGCAGCATGCTGCAGTAGATGCTCAGGATTCACGCGTTCGCAGACTCGAGGCGGAGATACAGGAGATTAGACAGAGTCGTGCTGCTGAGATGGAGGAGATGCGACAGAGCCGTGCCGAGATGCAGGCCATGAGGGGATAGATTGATCGCCTTACATCTTTATTAGAGATGTATGGTTCATCTCAGGTAAATACATAATATTAAATATATATTTTTGTATTAATTTAATGATTTATATATTTTATTTATAGATATACAAATCATGCTTTTGATATATTTTTTGTAGGCTCCTGACATATCAGGCACCCGTCGAGATAGCGGCACGTCACGTGGAGACAACGACGACCATCCGCCTGCAGATTGATGTTATTTTATTTTTGTTGTATTTTTATATTTATTTATATTACTCTTGATTGTAATGGATGATTAGTACTTTATTTTTATTTATATAAAATATTATCTTTTGGTTTGATTAAATTTTCTATTTCAGCTTGCTTTTGATGTGAATGATGGTGATTGTACAGGTGTGAATGTGAATGTGGTGATTGTACATGTTTATTGTATTGTACATGTTTATTGTACAGGTGTGATATGATTTCGTATAGGAATGTATTGTATTATTTTTTTTTTTAGATAATATCTGTATTTTTTTTTCCTCTTAAAACCTTTAACGACGCTTATAAGCGTCGTTACAATTATTTTAACGACGCTTATAAGCGTCGTTAAAGACAAAAAGCCGACGCTTCGAAAAGCGTCTTGGTAGACTGTATTGTCACGCGAGGTCATTAACGACGCTTTAAAGCGTCGTTAAATTTGTCTTTTGCGACGCTTTAAAGCGTCGTAAAGATTTACATTAACGACGCTTATAAGCATCGTTAAATTTGTCTTTTGCGACGCTTTAAAGGGTCGTAAAGATTTACATTAACGACGCTTATAAGCGTCGTTAAGACAAATTTAACGACGCTTTAAAGCATCGTTAATGTAAATATTAACGACGCTTTAAAGCGTCGTTAAAAAATAACGACGCTTTTAAAAAGCGTCGACGCTATTCGTCCCCACTCTTACATAGTCGACGCTTTGCCGACGCTTTTCGAAGCATCGTAAAGCAAAATAGCGACGCTTTAAAGCGTCGTTAATGACCATTAATAGCGTCGTTAATGACCATTTTTTCTGTAGTGATACCTCCCAAGGTCAATTGGTTAATCTGAGTGTACCTAAACATCTGGATCCTTTACCGGTTCATATTACTCTAGAAAAAAAATCTATGAAGAGAGAGAAAATTATAAAGAGAGAAACTAGAGAGATAAACTCATTTTATACAGTGAGAAAGAAAGAAACTAGAGAAAGAAAGAATATAGTGTAAAGAGAAAGATAGGAGAGAGAAAATAGAAGAAATTATCTACATTTTTTTTTCTTTTCCTATTTCTTTTTCTTTTTCTCCTTTCTCTTTTTCTTGTTTTCTTCTTAGTTTTTTTTCTATGAAAAACAGGGGAAGGAGAAAGGGCTTCAGGCCGGCCACCCCCTTACGGTGCGGCTCCCCACAATAGTGGTTACGACACTAGCATGACCCTTTGGTGACTTGGCTTGACCCTTGGCAACAAAAGCATAGCCCCGTCTGTTCGATGATGGCCGGTCCAGTGGAAGAAAGAAGAAGAAGGAAACAAGGAAGGTTAGGATTCAAAAGAATCCAGAGGAAATCTGGCAATCAACCAGCTCAAAATCGATCGATAATGGTGGCCTTAGGATGGTGAAGGAATAAGCAATGGTTCAGGGTTCTACAACCTCAATTTTTAGTGAGATATTAGGTTCTCTTTTCTGGCGAAAATTGAAGAAACTTTGTCAGAAAACAAAGGAAAACCCATGGATTTCATCGGTGATGAATCAAGTACGAGGGGTGACTGTTTTGAGGGAGTACTTTATTTAAATCATGATTTTTTTTTGAGTAAAGATTCTTTTCTTTCAAACAATCTTCTTTTTCTTTAATCAGGGCATGATTAGATTTTTTTTTTAGTTCTTTATTTTTTAAGCCAAGTTTTTTTAAATTCATCTAAAAGATCATAAAATATTTCTTGCAATTCATCAAAAGTAAAATCAAACTTATTTTCATATGTTACCTCTTCTTGTATGCCATGAGACATAAATTTGCCACTTTATACATTTCTTCATCGGAGTTTGAGTCTTCACCATTGCCCTAACTAGCCATCATTACCTTCTTCTTGATCTTTTTTTTTTTTAAATTTTCTTTAGGAGAGGACAATCAATTTTGAAGTGCCATGGCTTCTTACATTCATAATACATGAGTTGCTCTTTTTTTTTCTCCTTCTCCTTGCTTGGCTCATCTTTTGAGAAAGGTTTCGTTCTGAAGTTTTGCCTCTTTTTTCTTACGAACCTTTTGAATTTCCAGGTGATGAGAGCTATTTCCTCATTAACTTCTCCTTCTTCTGGTTCCTCACTATCTTTCTCATCTTTTACAGTGGATTTGAGGACAATAGTCATCTTTTTTCTCACTTCCTGTTCATTGTTTTGTTTCATGATCAACTCATGGGTCATGAGTGAACCAAAAAATTCTTCTATGAATAAAATATTGAGATCCTTGGCTTTTTGAAATAAGAGGAGATTTATAGCTGAGATCTAGAGCTCTATCAAGCCTAGAATCCTTGTTCATGTTGGACTCAGAGAGAGGAGGCAGACTCCGTCAGGAGTCCTGTTCCGCTCACATGTCCAGCATGTGAGATTTAGTTTTTTTTCCCCTTGCTGCTTTAAAAATTGTGCGAGATCTTTTTAAGTTTGATCCAAATGACCAAGATATTATGGCTGATCTCGAGAACCTCACTTTCTAATATGGACATTCCATTTTGTTGACTTATTGCAATGCTTCAACATACAATATTGGAACCAAATGAATCTACATTGGTGCAAAGAAAGTAGCAGTCTGGATAATGTGTCGAATGTATTAAATTGAAATATGTAGAAAGTAGTGACCAAAAACTAATACTTTTGCCTGACTTAAGAGGACGGATAATCCAAATTTTCATCAACCTCCTACTGCAATTTTGAACTGGCGATGCTGAGATACGTCAAGGAAGAAAGAAGTCAGCGGTTGGACATTGTGGATTGGGAGGATGTGTTTGTTCTCCAAGATGACAATGAATGGCCATCCAAACCCTCAGAGTTCAAGTAAGATCCTACACTTGCCTGGCCAACCGGAAACATAGTTGCCTCATTAAACCCTTCTCCTCAAGCGTTTGATGTTTCTTCCTTGACTTGCAGGGAAACCATGAAGGAGTGCAGGAGAGAGCTCAAGAAACTGGCTGAGAAACTAGTGGAAGTAATGGATGAAAACATAGGTTTGGAGAAGGGCAGCATAAAGACTGCTTTCTCTGGCAATGGAGAACATGAGCATTTCTTCGGGACCAAGGTGAGCCACTACCCGCCATGCCCTCGCCTTGACCTGGTTCAAGGTCTTGGTGCCCACACCGATGCCGGCGGTGTCATCCTTCTTTTCCAAGATGACCAAGTGGGTGGACTCCAGATACTTAAAGATGGCCGGTGGACCGATGTCCAGCCAGTAGCCAATGCCATTGTGATCAACACCGGAGATCAGATAGAGGTGCTCGGCAATGGGTGATACAAGAGCGTGTGGCACCGTGTGCTCGCCACCAGCAACGTAACTGCCACTCCACCCCTCCCTCAAGGCCACCATATCTCCAGCAACCAGTGGAGAAGAGGCTCGACCTTTGTACCCAAGTTTGTGTTTGGGGACTACATGGGTGTGTATGTCAAGCAGAAATTTCAGCCTAAGGAGCCAAGGTTTGAAGCGGTGGCGTCCATGTGAAGGCAAAGTAGAAGCTAGAAATGAACTTGAGAAACAAGGTTGCATGGATTTAGTTTTTTTTCAACCCATGTTTTAATTTTTTTCAACCAACGTAAGTGTCAATGTTGAGTCCTACAGTGAGACGTCCTGTGTTGGTTTGCATGGGAAGTAGACCGATCATAAACCTGTGTTGTTGTTGAGTCATTGTTCACACTTATATTGGTTGAGAAAAAAACTAAATCCATGTAACCTTGTTTCTCATGTTCATTTGTAGCATCTACCTTACCTTCACACGGCTCCTACTGCTTCAAACCTTTGCTCCTTAGGCTGAAACTTGTAACATCGTAGTACTAGGCCGATCATAAAGCTGTCTTGTTGTTTTTCTTGTTACAAAAGTTGTGTTGTTGCCGAAAAAGTGCTCACTTTGTACTCTTGAGATCACGGACTAGTTAAGGGTGTGTTTAGTTATATTTTTTGATTTTTTAAAAAAAAATTAATTTTTTTTTTATTTTTGTTATTGAGCGAAAACAAAAAGGCAAAAAGCATGTTTGGTAACTACTAAAGCAAAAAGCAAAAAAAGCAAAAAGCATGTTTGATAAATACAATATTTTGCTATTATTTTACATATTAAAAATATAAAATCCAAATTACTCAATCAAACCATACGCTCGAGCTAATCTATTAGTAATTCTATCTCTAATTATACCCATTTCTCATCGAGAGCTAGTAGTCCTATCAATACTTGTAGCAGCTTGGTTGGGGGCATTAATGAATTCTAATACCGTTAGCGCTCCATCCTTACCGTTAGCGCTCCATCCTTATCTAAAATTTTTTTCAAAGAATTTATCCTTTTTTATATTTCGAAGAGTTAATGTCCTAAAATAAACATTACCTAAAAATTCAGGTTCTGAAATGATAGTTTAGCCATAATCTTAGGCAACTATATAACCAGTTATAATGTTTAAAGTTATTTGATTTATATCTAGAAGCATACATGCTTAGAGGCTTATTATATGGTTAATTATTACTTAGAAGCACTTACTTTTGTTTAGTGCCAAATAAATTACATGGAGGGATGATAGTACTTAACTTGTTACAGGACTGATTTGTTGATAAGTATAATAAATATCCCAATAAAAGTATCAAAATATATACTAATTGATCTTTATTCCTTAAGAATTGATGCTTTTGTTTGTGTTTAGTAGGAAAGAAGATTACCTATGCAAAGAGCTTAATTTATAGATTCAAATAAAAAAAATAGGCACATATCAGACTCAGTTTGGACCCTGAATGAAGAACCAAAGCTAGAAGAAAAGAAAAAAAAAATTACGAAGTCGACCTAGCCCAAGCTGCGCGGTCCACGGGCGGTTCACAGCCCATAACCAGCCAAAGCGATCCACAAGGGTCGACAGAAATAGTGTTCGGTTTACAGTCGGTCCATAGACCGATGTATGCTAGGTCTATATGCAGTCCATCGGCATAGTACCGATGGTCTTTATCACGATGCATGGGCAAGTGGGTGCATTTTTGCACCATCGGATGGTGGGCAGTAGCTTTCTTATGGGATTGGATGGTTGAGAGAGCCCTATCCCATGTCAAGTGGTGGTGGCCCACATCTATTGTGCGATCCAACTGTCCGAAATCATTCCTACTCATGATCGGACGGTTGGAAAGGGTTGTTGGCTGAAAGAAGAAGTCTGGGTTGAGTTTTGCACTGATCAACAGTCCTCATTTGATCTGAAAGTTGATCTGATGGCCAGGATTGATGCCGACTTGATTTGGGATGTTTTGAGGTGGGATTTGGGCCATTTGATTGTGATCAGATGGTGGGTGTGGGTTGAAGTATTTGAACGTGAGTGAAAGTCATCTCATACTCGATTTCAACTAGGATTTGCTCTGTAAAAAGGCTAGATTGTAGCAATAGAGAGAGGGGGGGCAGTAATAGGCAGTTGGCCACAAATTTTCTTTTTCTTTATTTTTTTTTAGATTTTATATTAAGATTTGAAGGAAGAGTAGAGAAGAAGAAGATTATTTCAGAAAGAGGAGGTGCTGTGATAGGATTCCAAATCTTCCAGAAGATGTATCTAGGAGCCATGCTTGGCTAAGGTGTAGTCTGTAGGAGAGTACAGATATCCTTACATACTTCTATATATTTATTTTCTATTCTCTATAATTAATAAAATACTTTTAAGTTCTATTCAATTTCTTCTTGAATAAGTTACCTATAGGAGAGATAGATTATGATTGTGACAGAATATGACCCATGCTCAACAAAAATAATTTATTCTATGATTTGATATTTACATAATGTGTTAGGATCTTACAATTTAATCATTTAATAGCCTATACTTGTGGAATGGATCATGATCTTGATAGGATATGGTTCGTACTCGATAAGATAGCCTATGCTTGAGATTGGTTTGCAAGATTTCTAATTGATTATGATCTAATTGCTTAGATCAGAATAAATATCAGAATTTATGTCTGTGATCATATGAAAATCTAAAGATATCTTTTTTATTATCTATCTCTCAATTTTATCTTTGATTTAAATTAGTTAGTATTAATTAAAATATTATCAACTTTTAAGAATCTAAACCTCCTCTTTTGCTTAGTTAATTACATCTCAGTCCTCTGATCTCCATTCCAACTCATCCTATCTATATAGTTTGGGTTAGATTTATTTTTGATCGTCTATAATGGTGATCAAATTTTGGTACCGTTATCGAAGATCATTAGCACAGTTGTGTTGACTACAAATAAAAAATAAAAAAAATAATTTAGTATTTATTTATGCCTTATATTGCTTTACTAATTTTTAGCTAGATTACTTTATTTGCATAATTCAATAGTTACTTTATTTTATGTAAATAATTTACTGCTTATTATTTTTAGTAATTTATTATTTTTTATAGTTTAGGATAATTTACTTTCTTGAAAGTAGATTTGATTTCTTGCTTTATTTATAGGTTATCTAGTTGTCTTTTAATTTTAGCATAATTTATTTCTGTTTTAGTTAGATTCTCTAAATCTTTTCAAATTTAATTAACTTAATTAAAATCTATCTTATATTTTTCTTGCTTTAAATTACCTAACATAAAAAGAAACAAAATACACATCTCATAACACTTAATTAATATAGAGAATCCTAAAAGATAATAATTTTTAAAAAAAAAACTTAACATGTTTGACATCTTTCCTAATTGCATTGCATCTTCCATAAAATACCTTAAGGGCATAACTCATAAACAACAAAAGGTGAAGATTTCATCATCTATCCTTGGTCCACAAATCACCATCCTTCATATTGCATTGACCTAAATCTTAATCTAAAATCAATTAGACATTGGTCCCTAAAGACTCTCGAGCTCAATAGGATAAGAAATTCTAAGAGTTAGATCGAATTAGGATTAGCTATTTTGATTGGTGTCTAGAAAAATGGTTAAGGGACAAGATCCCAAAGAAAAGTGGTTATTTAATTGGTTCCATTCGCTTACCTGGCTAATGTTAATTGGTGTATAAGGAAAGCAATGGGGGGGAGTCCCACCAACCTTATACTTACCTGGTCAGTTGAGTATCTGAGCTGTAACTTGGAGGGCTTGAAGGTGATCTTGATAGTTAGGAGCTGTCTAGATCTCAGATAATTTTTAGCTAGGATTGATTGTCTAACTTGATTACTAATAAATAATTTAAATCTAATTAAAAGATTCTTCTCTATCATCTCTAGATTTAGGACTTCTTAGGGTTCATCTTTAGAACTCTCTTCTCATCTATCTTTCCTTCCTCTTTTCTCTTCATCCATAAAAATAAAAATAAAAATAAAAATAAAAATAAAAGAAGAAGATTGTTCTGATCTAGATCTATTGATTGTATATCTGAACAATCAGAATAATCTGAGATAGATCTCAACAGTAGATTGGATGAGCTGTCTCACAGATTAGATCATCTAGAATCCATCAGACACTCTCCCTATCCATCTTATCTTCCTGCGCAACAAGTTTGTGCAATATGTTCGGACCCCACTCACTTTGTGAGTGAATGTCCAGTCGCACATCGATTTTTTGAGTTTATGTATAAGCAAGTTTATCAAGATCAAACCCACATGGCCTATAGATCAACAAATAATCCATACTTCAATGCCTTTAATTCAGACTGGGGGGCTCGATCAAATTTTTTGTAGAAACCACAATCAATGGTTACCTTAGTGATACAAAAATCTATATTCATGGATGCACCTTATTACAATATGTCCTACCCACAAGATCAACCTTCTCCAACTAACTATGATCCAACTTGTAAAGAGGAGTTTCAATAAACATTAGACAGGTTAGAACTCAACAATCAACTCAGTGGTCAGACCCTTCACTCCTGTATGCAATCCTTAAAAAAACTAGAGAAGCTAGTACTCACACTCAATCGAAAGGAGGGAAGAGGGTTTCCTAGACATTCCGAGTGTCATCCTGAGTGACAATACCTAGCTAGAAATTTTAATGTCCCTATAACTTTTTCTGAACAATCAATGATGACTCTCAGGAATGAAATGGTCATAGAATAACCAACTTGTATAACCAAAAAGATCAATATAGACTATTTGACTGAGGCAAAAATAATTAGAAAAGAATCAAAAAGTTGGGTCGAACTAATTCCATCATCACCTTACCAACCTATGATCTCATTCCCAAGTATCCTAGAATCACCCATTCTTTTTAATGGAAAGGAAGAACAAATTGATGAGATAATAGAATTAATTCAAACTTTTCAAGAACCATAAATGAATAACACAATAAAGGAAGCTACACCTATAATTCTTCCTCAAGATTCGTTAAATCTTTGTTAGGCTCATTTTGAGGTAGATGACTGTAATGAAGATGGGTATGTTACAGAAAAAAATAACCTAGTAGATATGCCCTACCCCAAAACCATCCCAATTGAGATCGAAAAATATGAGCTACCACTTAGCCTACCAACAGCTCTCTTGTTAGAATCACCAACTGCTCTAGAATTGAAGTCACTTCCTGATGCACTCACTAACACTCTTCCAATAATTCTTAACCAAAAAATCTAACTTGTAGATATTCTAAAAGTATATAAAGAAGCTGTTGGATGGGATATCTCTGATATGAGGGTTAACGATATTGAGATGTTTATGATTGATTTCTCTATTTTTGGTACTACTTTTGAGGACTGCCTCCAAAATTTTTCTATGATGCTAAAATGATGTATGGAGACAGAGTTAATATTAATTTAGAAAAAATACTAGGCTTTAGATCAGAAAAAAAATATGCCAAAACATATTGTATATGAGACTAGGATTGGGATAGATCAAGCTATAATTGGAGAAATTTTTAAATCATCACCTCTGATCTCAGTCCAGCAAAGACCATCCCTTCTTGACTTTGATATTTTTAGATCCTGGTACAGCATGCTTGCTAAGAATACTTTATTAATTTGAATTAATCATCTTAGAGTATTCCATGAATGTTTTACTACCATGATGACAAGGCCTCCTGATTGGCCCTATCCTTTTGAAACTCTGAGAGATGTACCCAAGTTGGTTATAGGTGGGACTTCCTTATAGTATCTGACTGAAGATGTTAAACTTAGCACTTGTTGGAAGATAATCTAATTTTTTAGGAGTAGTCTTAATAAATGTATGACTGAAGATATTAAACTTAGCACTTGTTGGAAGGCAATCTAGCTCATACTTTTTAATTCATATTTTTTATATTTTGTTTAGGTTAATCAAGTCTGGCTTAGTATCTTTTATAGGGATTCTACTCCATCCAAGATAATATTGGCTAAGTTAGGGGGAGCAAAATAAAGAAAATAAAAAAATTTCATCCTCAGGTGCACTCTCTCCTTTTCTTTTGTTTGATTCTTTTAGTTCTCTTACTCCATTGAGGACAATATAAATTAAATTGGGGGGTGAGGCTAATGAAAAAAAAAATAAAAATCCTTGAATAAGTGAGTATTTAGTGTTTAGGCACACAATTACCCTAGATTTGGTTTGAATCAAATAAATTTTAAAAACAGTAATTGATGTTCATCTAGAAAATTCTTGAAACATCGAGAGATCAAGTATTAAGAAAATTTAATATTAAATGGTTAAATCTAGAACAAAAATCATTCTAGTATTTTTAACTCTCCCTATTAGAATCAAAGAAGAGTTTGCTTTTTATAAGCATAAGTAAGGTATCTATACGTTCCTTCATAAAAATATAGAAAAAAAAGAATAAGTTTTGAGTATTTTTTATTGAGTAATGAGACCTCTTTGCCTAAGGAAGCATTGAGTCTCGCATCAAAAAGTAAAAAATATGAAAAAATTTTACTCTTTAAAATAAAAATAAAAAAAGAGCAAGTTCTAAAGATTGGTATCTCATCAAGTAATCAGACCTCTTTCCCTCAGGAAGCACTGGTGTTTGCATCAAAAAGTGAGTAATGTTAAGATGCCTCTTTCAAAGAAAAAAAAAGGAAGGGGGAACAAGAGTTACTTGGCACTTGCTTATATTAAAGTTGATAATTTGGAGATAAAAGTAGGAATTGATCTAGCAAAGGCTTGGAAATAATTTTTGTTATTTATATAACCATCATATTAGTGAGTATTAATACCCCTATGACCTATCTCAATAATGTTCTTTTGAATATCAATAGACTGTTTAGAAAATTGCTTGATAAAATACTCATTTCAGAGTATGACGGTATCTAACACTAATTCTTTTCTTTACTCGAGAACGAGCAAAGCTCAAGTTAGAGGATGTGATAAATATAATAAATATCTCAATAAAAGCATCAAAATATATACTAATTGACTTTTATTCCTTAAGAATTGATGCTTTTACTTATATTTTGTGAGAAAGATGATTGCCAATACAAAGAGCTCAATTTATAGATTCAAAAAAAAAATTAGACACAAATCAGAATCAGTTTGAACCCTGAATGAAGATCTGAAGCCAAAAGAAAAGAAAAAAATAAAAAAATTAAGAAGAAAAGTCCAGAAGCTAGCTCAGCCAAAGCTGCACGATCCATTGCGATTCACAGCCCAAAACCAGCCAAAGTGGTCCATGAGGGTCTACAGAAATAGTGTTTGGTTCACAGCTGATCCATAAACCAATGTATGCCAGGTCTACACGTGGTCCACTAGCACAGTACCGGTGGTCTTTATCACGGCGTATGGCAAGTGGGTGCATTTTTGTGCCATCAAATGGTAGGCAGTGATTTTCTCACGGGATCGAATGATTGAGAGAGCCCCATCCCATGTCAAGCGGTGGGGGCCCACATTTATTATGTGATCCAACGGTTCGAAATCATTCTTGCTCATGATCGAATGGTTGGAAAGGGTTGTCGGTTGAAAGAAGAAGTCTAGGCTAAGTTTTGCACTGATCAATGATCCTCGTTTGATCTAAAAATTGATCCAATGGTCAGGCTTGATGCCAACCTGATTTGGGATGATTTGAGATAGGATTTGGGCCATTTGATCGTGATCGGACAGCGGGCATGGGTTGAAGCATTTGAACGTGAGTGAAAGTCATCTCATACTGGATTTCAATTGAGATTTTGCTCTATAAAAAGGCCAGACTGCAGCAACAGAGAAAGGGGAGGCAGCAACAGTAGGCAGTCGGCCATAAATTTTTTTTTTTTTAGATTTTATTTTAGGATTTGAAGGAAGAGTGGAGAAGAAGAAGATTATTTCAGGAAGAGAAGGTGCTGTAATAAGGTTCTAAATCTTCTAAAAGATATATCCAGGAGCCATGCTTAGCTAAAGTGCAATTTGTAGAGGGATATAGATATCCTTATATACTTCTATGTATTTATTTTCTATTCTCTATAATTAATAAAATACTTTTAAGTTCTATTCTATTTCTTCCTGAATAAGTTACCTATAGGTGGGATGGATTATGATCATAACAGAATATGACCCATGGTCAACAAAAGTAATTTATTCTAGGATTTGATATTTATATAACTTATTAGGATCTGTATAATTTAATCATTTGATAGTCTATACTTGTGGGACGGGCCATGATCTTGACAGGATATGGTTTGTACTTGGCAAGATAGTCTATGCTTGGGATTGATTTGCAAAATTCCTAATTGACTATGATTTAATTGCTTAGATCAGAATAAATATCAGAATCTATATCTATGATCATCTAAAAATATGAAGACATCTTTTTCATTATCTATCTCTCAATTTTATTTTTGATTTAAATTAGTTAGTATTAACTAAAATATTATCAACTTTTAAGAATCTAAACTTTCTCTTTTATTTAGTTAATTACATCTCCGTCCTCTAATCCTTATGGATACGATCCTGACTCATCCTATCTATATAGTTTGAGTTAAGTTTATTTTTGACCGCCTACGATAGCGATCACTTGTCATAATACAACATGAACATTTAAAGCTTAACACATGTAAAGTCCCATTAACATAAAACAACTGAGTAACCAAGACAACTATTTGACAATGATCACTTAAGAGAGATGGATTAAAGAATGTCACACTGATGCAATGCACATGTGCTGAGTAACCAAGAGAACATGAATCAAATTATAATGAGGTGTACTTGCAGCAATGAGTTTCCTATGTATGCATGACATGTCCTAAATTATTGCCCATCCATTAAGCACAAAAAGCACCATGCAACTTTTCAAACAACAACATTGCAGAATCAAACTGCTCGAACTTTGCATACATGAAAAATAGTGCATTGGCCACAAAAGTGGTGGAGTCAGAACCATACTTAATCGCCACATCATGAATCTCTGTTCCACAATGGATATCTTCAAGCCCATTGCAGGCATTAAGGACAGAAGCAAAAGTGCAAGCATCGGGCATTAACCTCGACATCCACATTTCATGATAAAGTTCAATGGCCTTAAAAGGCAGGCCATGGGAGGCATACACTTCGATAAGGGTGTTCCATGTAAAGATTGTCCTTTGGGGCATTTCTTCGAACAACCGTTGAGCAGATGATAGATGCCCAAATTTTCCATACATGAACATGAGCTTGGTGCTAAGAAACCAACAGAAGCCCAAACACATATCTCTTTCCCCAAAAACCCATCTAAACCCCACCCTTAATCCCCCTAAAAAACACATCAAAATCTAATCTTTTTAACTCAGCAAGCGAACTCACATCCCAAAATCTGATTCGAAGCAAAGAAAAGTAAGAAAAACAAACCAATCATAAATCAAAATACAACAATGAAAATACCCCAAAACAAATCCAACTTAGAATGATCGAAAATCTCAAAAAAATAGAGAGAAATCATCTAATCTCTGAGGAGAATATCCGAGAAATACCTCCTTTCTTTAGGGCTTGATGATAATGGACAGGCCAAAAAGGGATTTCTCCACTCGTCAAGAAGAGAGCGTAGTGTTGTTCAAGCTCATCGGCTAGGCAGATGGGGGGGCAAGAACATGGGAGAAGGGAGGGAGAAGGGGATGGGGAGGTAAAGAGCTCGACGAGGGAGAAGGGTTTGGGAAGGGAGGGAGAAGGAGGTAGGGAGGTGAACAGCTTGACGAGGGAGAAGGGTTCGGGCTCTTTACTTTTTGATTTGGTATTTTAGACATGGAAAAGCAAGTTTTAGGAAGCAAAAAAAGTAGAAAAGCAAGTTTTGAAAAGTAAAAATTTTTGCTTTGCATATAAAGCAATTTTTTTGATTTTTACTTTTTGCTTTTCATGATATTACCAAATATTGCCTTTTAATTTTTATTTTTAAAAATAAAAAAAAAATTTAATGGTTAACCAAATGCACCCTAAGTTATGACAGTTTTGATCAATTTTTTTTACCTTGTAACATCACGTTGTCTCATATTTGATTGCTCTTCATTCTTCTAGGTATCCTTGCCTTTGGGATCTTTAGATTTTATTAACTAAGCAAGAATACTCTAAGAGTTGTTAAATTGTCATCTATCATTCATTAGCAAGAAATTAGTAGCGAGAAAGGTGATTCCAATCTCATTCCTTTAAAAAAAAAATAAAAAGGAAAAAATGCAATTGAAAAGAAAGAATATATCTCTAATGTAGAAAGAATTATATAAAGATTCAAACTTAGATGGCTTTTTAATTCGTCTGCAACACAAGAAAACTCAGGCTTGCTAGGATGATCGACAATAGCTTGTGTTAATGAGTAGGGAAATCCAAAGTACTAACACATTGTAGATTGAGTTCTTGAATATAATTTAATCTTAGTGATCTAGTGGACACAAGACAGAACTTTCATGAGGCAAAAAAAAAGTTTGCAAATGAAGTTGCAAGGCTACACAAATTGTTGGAATGCATGGACTTGATCTGAGGAAACTATTGCCATAAGGCTCCAAAAGAGTGTTGATGTAGCTGGAGCTGGATGCCATCTAGGATCTAGGACATCGAGAGAACATACAAGGAAAGTCCGTACTCATCGAGGTATTCCGACAGAGAATCCTTCGATGCTTAAGTTAGCTACAGCAGAAAAGAGAGAGAGATGGTGGTGGAGAATAGAGCCTCCTCCTCTCAACTTTTTTGATTTTGCTTTTCTCAGTTAGCTTGTCCTTACCAGAGGGTCCCCATCGTACATCTTTTATATGGAGTTTGAGCCGGTAGGCTGTTGGCCAAAATCTGTTGGTTTGTTGGACTTGATTCTCTAGGCTGTTAGGCCACGTTCTGATCATTCTGCATTGGAGAAAAATCTCTCCACTAGTCCGCAGGCTTCATCTGGGCAATTGATGGAGTTAATGATTTGAAATGGGTGTGGGGTCTAGGCCCCATTTGGTGTGGCTTCGTCAAATCACTTTGGATGCTGCTCATGGAATGATTGGTCTGGTCAGTAGGTCACTTTCCCAACAGATGCCCCCCACTTCTAAGTTCAAAGTGGTCTTTTGATTTTGGATGAACGAAGTTATCGCCTTGATAGTTGAACTGTCGACCCAATCTCTCCATGAGAACATCCGCCTTGCTGTGTTTTGGAAGAATAAGCTTCTGAGGATTGATGATGCATCATTTCACATCCCATGTCGCCATTACTATGGAAGGAATTCAAGGAGTCAAGGGACAATGCTTTAACAAGAAGGAATTTGCAGATTTGTCCTTAGGTTCACTGAGACTCGCCACATGTTAGGTGATGGCGAGCTCCAAGGCGACTCTATGCGGTTCGATCAAATAAGTGTGTGACAAATAGCCACAACATCCGTTGCACCCAATGCTGGCCATGTGGTAGAATTTGGCAGCTCGATGGCCAAATCTGTACCATCAGTGATCTATATGAGTAGACCACTTGTGTGGGCAGTTTTTCTATCATCCCATCACTAGTTACTCTTTTGCCGTTGTAGCCATCTCTAGGGGGTTAGCCCCTATTGGCTTCAATGTGTCATGTGTCGTCTACAGTAGATTGAGTGGGATTGCTAAAGGGTTAATCCCGATTGGCTTTAGTGGGCCATGTTTGCTATAGTGGGCTATGTCGACTATAGTGGGCCGAGTGGGATCCCCAGAGGGTTATCCTAGTTAGCTTTAGTGGGCCATGTCAGCTATAGTGGACCATATCAGCTATAATGGAATGAGTGGGGGTCCCTGGAGGGTTTGCTCTAGTTGGCTTTCGTGGGCTATGTCGACTGTAGTGGGCTGAGTGAGGTCCCTGGAGGGTTAGCCCCAATCGGCTTCAGTGGATCATGTAGCTTTAGTGGGCCATGCTGACTATAGTGGGTTGTGTCAGTTACAATAGGCCAAGTGGTGTCCCTGGAGGGTTAGCCTCAGTTGGCTTCTGTAGGCCATATGGCTTCAGTGGGCTATGTCGGCTACATGGGTTGAGTGGGGTCCTAGAGGGTTCTCTCCGTTTTTATTGTGGTGGCCTTTACTTCAACCTACCCTTGGACAATGAGTGCCATGCAGCCTGGTGGGATAAGGCATTGGCTTTGGTATCCTCAGATCGTTACATTGGTGGGATCTCTAGATTCTAAAAGTCTTAAAGAGCTTTTTGCCCTTTTTTGGATGCCAAGCCACCTTTAGTCTCCGAGCCTCTGGATGTTCATAGCTTCATCCATATGCGGGGTCTAATAAAGGACCCAATTTCCTCGATTGGGTCATTGCGAGCCCTATTAGCTTTTCGTAGTTGCCCCAGAGGCACTATCGTTGGGGCCGAGCCTTGTTCAACTCAAGCTTGGCTCCATCCTCACCTCCCTTGGGTCGATCAATAGTTGTATCCTTCACAGGCATTATAAAATGTCAATCAAATTTCATCATAAATTGAAATTGTATTTATATTATGGTTGGCCATCATAAGCAGTGCGATGATGGTGCCATTGGGAGGAATGTACTTTCCTTAAAGATCAAAAAAGAAAATGATGCTCGTCGGACACTATTTCTTATTCTTCCTTAATCTGGTCTCCTACCCCCAATGCTGGCAATAGAGGTGGAAAGGGTGTTGATGATGTCGGCAATCGATCGATTGTCTTTTTTTCCTCATTGGGTACTTGATTTCACTATTTTTAATATACTTGCTGAGGTAACATCTCTAGCTTAAGGTCTGATCTCATCTTGAGTTGGTGGCATTCTTCGATGTCATGACCATGGTCGCGATGGAAGCAGCAGTATCTTCTCTTGCTTCTCCTTTCTAGAGGAAACTTCATCAGCTCGAGTTGCCACAGATATCTTTGATCCTCGATCTCCATTAGGATCTGGGATCGGGGACAGACAGCAGGGTGTAGCTGTCAAATAGGCAAGATGGGCTCTTGGATCTTTAGCTTTTGGGTGGTCGGGAAGACTCCCTTTCGGCTTGGGGTGCTCAAGGATCTTCCTGACCCCTCTTTTTGTAAGAGGTCTTCTTTTCTTCTTCCTATTTGCATATGCCTAGGGCTTCTTCTATATGATATACTTTCAAACTCGAACTAGCAGGTCAGTATAGTCTCTCGAAAAATTTTTATCAAGAGAGAAGATGAGGTGCTCATTTCACAGCCCTCGTTTGAGCACCGATATTGCCACCAACTCATCAAAGTTAAGCACCTTGACTGTGGCAGTGTTGAATCATGTGACATAGTCATGCAGCGACTTGCCCTCTTGTTGGAGGTAGATCGAAGAGGCTATCATAGTTTTTTAATTGAGCTTGATGCTGTCAAAAAGAGCAATGAACAGTCGATCAAACTGCTCGAATGAATGGATAGACCTGAGCTGGCATCTTAAATACCACAACCACACTGATTTTTTGAGGGTGGCCAATAAGATGAGGCAAAGAAGGGCATCTGTGATGCCCTATCGCATTAAAAGGATTCTATAACCCCACAGATGATCTAGAGGATCTATGGAGACATCATATAGCTCCAGTTGAGGTACCTTGAACCGATTTGAGATTGGTTCACCAAAAATAGTCTGGAAGAATGGAGGTTGGAAATTGAAGCTGACGATGTCATCGCTCTAGTAAGGCCCGCCCACTCTGGACTTCCCCAAGGTGACGGTCAATGTCATGAATTTTCTTCTTGAGCTCCTTTTCCGATCGAGATCTTTTGGGCCTAGGAGAGTAGATTGGGGCCGAATCACCAATGGAGAAAGAGTTTCTTGAAGTTGTCTACTCCCTCAAGCTCCAAGGAGAGCCAGAGTGAGCTGCAAGGGTAGGAGAATGATAGGAATGCCATCAGGAGGTAAATCTCAAGCTTTGGGAGTGAGATCGTCGATTGTGATGGGAGGGAGCAACTTGGGGGTTCAACTCCACATGTTATCATTCCTACTCCACCACTTATTGGAGTCACTGCACATCATCGGTCAATGCCTAGATTTGGTGAGTCAGGGCATCAAGTAGCGACAGATCTTTTTGGTCAGAGGTTGTACTGTAATGGGTCTGCATGTAGCACTGCTCCTACTGTAATGGATGGACTGTTGGTAGGAGACGGTGGAGTTCTATGCTCTCATCCGCATCATGTTCTCTTTTTTTCTCTAAAAGGGGCTGGGTCCTTCTTCTAGTACTAATCTGTTGCCGCAAGACTTCAGAAAAGTATTGATGTGGTTGGAGCTAGATGCTGTCTGGGATCTGGGATGTCGAGAGAACCTGCAAGAGAAGTCCGCACTCATTAGGGATGTTCTAGCGAGGGACCCTCCGATGCTTATATTATTCGAAGCTTGAAATAGCAAGAGAGAGCGGAAAAGATGGTGGTGGAGAATAGAGCCTTCTCATCTCAATTTTTTTGGTTTTGCTTTTCTCAGTTAGCTTGTCCTTATCTGAGAGTCCCATCATACCTCTTTTATATGGAGGTTGAGCTCGTAGGATGTTGGCCAAAATTTGTAGGTTTGTTGGGCTTGATTCTCTAAGCCATTAGGCCATGTTCTGGCCATTTCGCATTGGAGGAAAAATCTTTCCACCAGTCCACAGGTTTCATTTGGAAGATTGATGGAGTTGGTGATTTGAAATGGCCACAGGATTTGAGTCTGCATATGGTGTGGCTTCGCCAAATTGCTTTGGACGCTTCTCATGGAATAGTTGGTCCGATCAGTGGATTACTTTCCTAATAGAAACTATGCTCATCATGTTGGCAACTTGGCATTTCAGAACCGGTATGGAAATTAAATATTAAGGAAGTGTCGAGTATAAATTCCTAATATTGTGGTTCATTCTCAAATAAAGGATGAACACAATGTTACAGTGATTGCTAGCCATGTGAGAGATAAATGTTAAACCATTAGAACAACATAAACTCAGGAGATGAAGTGACAAAAGTGGTAAAAGTTTGAAGAATCTTCGAGGTCCAATTCTTCTTTTGGCTTAAACCACATCATCACATAGCTTCAATACGCTGGGGCCTCTAGATTCAAACAGCCCATGCAGTTCTTGATCTTGGCTCCATAATTCTTATAGAAAGAAAGGATTAAAAATAACTTGGTTTTGCACTTTACTCCTATAATGAAGATTATATGTTTGATTCTCTCTGTAAACTAGTGGTGAAGAATTTTTACTTCGATGGCATGAGAAATGGCAACGCAAAATAGTGACCATGCAAACCTGTTTTTAGTGACAAATATCTACTTTTACCCAACTCTTATGTAGCATCAAAAACACAAATATTACGCAACAAAAAATTAAGAAATGTTGAAGAGGAGGTGGGGACGACGATGCTACCTCACAGATGGGGGCCATGTGGACATGTCGTGGATGCCGGCCACCCATTTTTTTCTCATGTCATTTGCTTCCTAAATTGACATCATCCAAAAGATGGCATCGTTCAGAATGGGGATGGGTGTTGAGAAAAATAGGAAGGCAGATCCAGGGACCACCCTTCTCAGATCCTGTTATGAACTTGACTGAGATGACTAGTTTTTTTTCTTTTCTTTTCTTTTCTTTTTTTCCTTTTTTCCTTCTTGATGTAAGAGTCCGGGAAAGACTAACTCAAAATTTTAACTAATGACTTGTTATTGTGTCGAATGATGATCATGTTTCCAAGTTATAACTGAATGTTCAGTAGCCGTCCTAAGATATCTCTACCATAGATAGTGCCAAAGCTCCGGCTGTGATCAGTTTTGGCTTCCATGCATGAAAGCGCCTAACTATTTTATTTGCTGCAATGGTAATGGCACTATTATTATGTTATGAATTGCACTTCCTTCTGCTGCTTCTCTCCTAAACGCTACTTCGAGATACACCAAATAGGTGCAAATAAGAAGAGAACATAAATAACTACCAAAAGCCTAGTTATATCTATGTGTCTACTATTATCTAAGCCCATCTAGAAGTTCCCACCAATCATAGCACTAGCACATTTACCCCAGCATTTGCTATTTATAAGTACATTCCGTCCGAATTTTTCTATTATAACTCAGTGCCCTAGCCAGCATGTGCCTTGAATGGTGTATAGGTCTATAATCCGACCATCAAAATACTTAGAAAAAATAACAGAGATATCCCTTCAACTTCAGGCTTTTTTTTTTTGATATATATGGGTGATCATACCACTCTAATGTGAGTTTGTCTTAGAAAATAAAAAATTCTACAGAATCCGCAGGCAAGCCTTGCCTCATTGCTAGATTCAATCTCTAGCATGCACAATAACAAATGATGCAACTCAAACTGCTGCCTTGATCACTTCCCAAAAAATATACGAACAAACATCACGACAGAATCATGTAGGGAACTGTAGATATCATGAAGGAATGGATGGGCCTTCGTTGCTTCATCTCATCCTGGATCTAGATAATAATGGTGGCAAAATCTTCCTCTATGAAAATTTTCTCCATCTGCAGCTCCTGCCTAGCACAGATAATGCTCACTCTAGTGGTTTGAAGCTCAATTCTCGAGATGGAAGGCTCAGATAGATGTGAGCCCCCTGCCACTAGCAACTTGATGTAGAGCTGAGCAAATAATCAAAATCTAATAAATACAATCAATCCGACCCAATAAACATCGGTTTCGATCGATTGAAAGATATAAATCAGGTGGAATTGAATTGAGGTTTGTGAAAAATCAATTATTTATGGTCGGATTCAGTTCTTACACTTTTAATCTGTATGAAACCGAACTTAACCAATGTAATATTTCATAAATTCATTTTTATTTTTGGGACAGCATCATTTAGACTTTAATGCTTCATTCTAAAAGAACACCCTGTCACTTATTTGGATTCATGGCAATATTAATGTTGAATTATTGATGGAAGTACATCAATTTGAGATAATTCTAAAGTAAAAGCTTTCAGATATAGTTTCTTTCAAATGAGTAAATCTTTTCTATTTCTATTTTATTTTGTACAAATTCAAAAATAAATCCAAAATTTGTAACTTATAAGGTTTAGGTATTTTTTATATTAAATTGATAAAAAAAAAAACTTAAGTGGGCCAACATTGAACTTAAATCAATATTGGGTCAACATTGAATTCCAAACTGACACAACCCATCCGAATCTACTACAAACCATTTACTTTGGTTTTAAACGGTTTATATATTATAAACGATCAGTAGCGGGTTAAATTTTTTTCAATCCGATTGGATTCTGTTGGATGAAATTTTTCTCTCAACCTGACCCGTGCTCAGTCCTAACCTGATGTCTGAATCTTGGATGACATAGCCAGCACCATCCTTGCCATCTCTAATACTACCTCAAAGTTAACCTTAACAAACCTTGAAGGATGGGGCTTCCAAAAAATGAAGAAAATCCTCTGAATCACTGTACAAGCAGCATGGGAGTCCTAAAAATCTAGAGCATCAAGAGACGAGCCAGCAATGTCGAAACTATTGTACTTCGTAGCCAAACAAATGGCTCTCTCTAATATCTAGTGCATAGGCACAACCTCGACTTTGAAAATCCGACTATTTCTAGAAAGCCAGATCTGATAGACAATATATACCATCCTACCTTCCCAAGTACAAGTCGGTACCTCGATCATACTATAATGGATCGGATCCAGGAAGGGGTCCAGCTAAGGGCTACTGCTCGCTCCTCAAGGCTGACCATCTGCCATCCTCCAAATCAACCTCATCCTTAGAAAATGCAGGAGGGTATTCTCCATCGACTCGTCTTCCAACCTACAAACCAAGCAAGAAATCGTAAGCTCCATACCTCTATCTCTAGGTAGTGCATGCATCAAAAGTCGATCCCAAACAACCTTCTAGAGTAAGAGCCTCATCCTAGAATGAGTAGCCACTCTCTATATCCAATCAGCCTCGATCATCCTATTCGATGCAGACTTGCATATCTCAAAAAGGGCCTTCATAGGAGCCTTTGGGCAACACGATCGGCCCGACACCCTCAAATCCTGACTATAATGGAGGAAATCAGAATGATGAGAATTCGATCAGCGAGCTAACCACCAAAATCATGGATGGCATTCTATGCTCTCTAACCCCTACCATCGACAGTGAATAAGTTACACATCCGTAAGTGGTCGTCCACCTCCATCCTGACATAAGTCGGCCAATGGGAGAGGGGCATGCTAGAATTCCAGACATCCTGACTCACATCAACCCATGTCCCATCTCCAATCAGCCATCTACCTAAGGCCAACACTACTAGGGCATGGGCATAAATCTCCTTGCAGATGGAGCAGCGGCGATCAGTCTTGATCTAGGACCCTTGACTCCACATCTCATATAGAGCCCTCATCTTCCTGCTCTATAAGTCATCAAGATGGGTGAGGAATCTAGTTGTATGTTTGACAATCATTGCCTCCTTTCTGACCAACAGGGATTAAATCTCAAGGCCTCCATCCCTCATAAATTGGCAAACCACCTCTCAGATCAATAGGTGGAGCCCACGACCATCATGCCTTGAGCCCCATAAGAAGTTTTGGAACATCTACTCTAACCTCTGAAGACAAAAGCTCAGCACAACTATATTTGCCAAGAGGTAGATCAAAATGGAACTTAGGACCAATCTTATGAGGATAGTCCTGCCTATCATAGAAAGGATGTTGGCTTGCCAATCCTCGAGATGATCTAGACCCACTACTCTATGGGCCTACAATCAGCACTCTAAAGTCTTTGCCCCATGATAGGAACCTTCAAATAGGTTAGGACATCGGTCTGCTCTAGGATCCCCAGCTTGTCCCGAATCGTTTGCTTCATCTGGACCTTCATCTTCAGCTAAAGATGATCATAGACTTCTGTAGATTTACTAGCTTGCCAGAAGTCCGATAGTAGGCCTTAATAATGGTCACAAAGCACCTCGTATTCTTGATCGATGTCCGACCAATAAGTAGACAGTCATATGCAAAAAGTAGGTGTCAAAATGCTGAGCTCTAGGGGTGGGTTAGTAGGGCTCTAGCTTTGACCCTGGAACTGCACCCCTCAAAGCATGGGACAAAGTATTAGTGCACAAAATGAATTGGTAGGGGGAAGAGGGCAATCTTGGTAAAGCTCGATTGTCGAGTGAAAAGATTCCATCGAGGCATCATTGATCAAAATGGCAAAGCTCGGAACCTCCATATGGTCCATGACCCATTTAATCCACCTATCCTAGAAGTTGAGCTCCTGCCATTCGGGCTATTTATACTTAGACACTAAAAATTTGAAAGCACCGAAACTTCCAATTTGTTGTAATGTGGCCCCACCATCTATCTGCACCCTAAAACCATTAATAAGGTAAGAAAAAAGATAAAATAAATCCTTGATTAAAAGATGTCGCTCTTGGTCATTCATGTGCCTCCACAAATCTCAAAGTGTTCCATCACTTGTCATCCTTTCATCTATATAAATTTTAAGATGCTCATCCTCTATCATCCATCCACCTGCAAAGCTCTCAAAGTGCACTATCCTCTATCACTTATCCTCTATATAGATCTTAAAGTGCTCCATTCTTTAAGATTCATTTGCTAACACATATTTTAAAGTGCTTTAGCTTCAAACATCCATTCGCATACATAAATCTCAAAGAGTTCCATTCTTTATTATCCACCACCAGGATAGATCTTAAAGAACTTCATTTATGATCTATTCACCTACATAGATCTCAAAATATTTCATCCTCTATCATGCCTTCGCCTAAACAAATCTCAAAATACTCTATCTTCTATCATCCATCCACTTGCACAGATCTTAAAGCACACTATCCTTTGTCATTTATCTGTCTGCATGGATCTTCAAGTGTAGCGCTCTATCTTCTATCATCTATTTACTTATATAAATCTTAAAGTACTTCATTCTTTATCACCCATATGTTTGTACAGATCTTAAAGCATTTTATCTTCTATTATTGATTTATCTATACAGATCTCAAAAGCACTACATCCTTTGTCATTCATCTGCTTATATGAATTTTAAAATGCTTTATCCTTTGTCATCCATCTGCTTGCATAAACCTCAAAGTAGTCCATCATCTATTATCCATCTACCTATACAGATCTCAAAGCACTCTATATATCTTTTGTTATCCATTCACCTACATAAATCTCAAAATACTCTATCCTCCATTATCCATTCATATACATATATCTTAAAGTACTTCATCTATTATTATTCATCTGCCTGAACAAGTATAAAAGACTATCTTTGTCATTTATCTTCTTGCATAGATCTCAAAGCACATCATCTTCTATCACTCATTTATTTACATGAATATCAAAATGCTCCATCCTTTGTCATCCATTTATGTGCATAGATCTCAATGCACTTATCTTTTGTCATTCATCCACTTGCACAGATCTCAAAGTATAACCCTCCTCCCTAAAATAAAAGCTCCTTGCTCGGTTAGTAGGAAGGGCAATTCTAAAATTTTATAAAAAAATAGTTACTGTATGATCCTTATGTCATAACATTTGGTAACGAAGATAGATGGCTTGGTCATGTTGTAATGAATTTAAAGTTTTAATAGCTAATTTGCATTTTTTAAAAAAAAAATTTGGATCTTAAATGTAAATGATCCAAACTTAAAGGGGTTTCTTTGTAATTTTTCCAACATTCAGCAAAAAGAAAACATTCCATTAGAAAGGGATACATATAATCGTGGGCAGTTAAAGCCTTTGCTCTTCCTCATTAAGCAATGATTCTGACCAAATTACTAGCAAATGAGCTCAGGTGATGTGACTGAGACAAGAAAAAAAATGAAAATTATAAAGAAGTAAACTTGATCTTGAGAACCTCACTTTCCAATCTGGACTTTCCATTTTGTTTACCCATTGCAATGATTCAATATTCAATATCGGCACCAAATGAATCAAAATTGGTGTGAAGAAAGTAGAGGTCTTGATAATGCGCGGAGTGTCTTAAATTGAAATATCCAGAAAGTAGTGACCAAAAACCAATACTTTTGCTGACTTAAGAGGACGGATAATCCAAATTTTCGTCAATCTCCTTCTATTGCAATTTTGAACTGGTGATGGGCGCTGAGATGCTTCACAGAAGAAACAGGATAGCATGCCCACAACCATGTCAGCCCAAGGGTGGGAAGCTTATCGTGGCCTAGCAAGTGATGCGAAGCTTCGGTAAAATACAATTGTCCACATGTTAGAGAACGGGCCGGCAAAGCGGTAGAAAAGTTTGAATTAAACCTTGTTCCACACCATTAGACGACAAAAGGTTATTCCAATAGATATTCTCTTTGTTTTTGCCTCAGAGCATGCGTGACATCAGAAATGATCGCTCAAAAAATTATATGATCTTGGAATATGATACGATCAAAGATATGATAAAATCTAAATAAACGTGTACATCTAATGTACGAGATTTTGCTGACAGATTATTTATGCTTGGAAAGACAACAAGAATCCTTTATATCCGTTATTGTCAAAATATATCACCATCGCAACGTGCCTGACCATCTGTATTTCTTTTACCGTGTGCAAGCAAACTTGGTCGGCCAGCATGCAGTGGATACCGGGTACAATAAATTATTTGATTTCATCTATCAATGATATCTTTTTATCGTAGAAAACAGTTTGGTGTTTTATTTGGTGGAAATGAAACATTTGGCTTTGGTATTTTGTATGAAGCTTCCATTTCGTCTAATGCAGTTGAAAAAGATTCGGCACTTTCACTGTCTAGTTTTTATTTCAGGCCTAACGTGCTCTCTGATCTAGCTCGTGAGTGGAATTTCTAGCTGTTTTCGGGTGAACCAGGTGGCGGCAGTGAGAGCCAGGGCCCAGGGAACGGTTCGGTTTTTCATGAATCCGTTCGTACAAATTTTCCGCGATTGAATAACCGCTGGTGTCCATTATGTATATACTAGTACTAGCATAAAAGTTACAAAGAAGTGTCTCTACGGTATGGAAAGGTCCATAAGACTTGGATGATACACGAGAGGACCTGAAAAATCAAAATTACTTCGACTCACAGAATCATATGTCTGTATCCTATTTTTCCCATAACTCCTTCAGATCATCAATTAAAGGTTGTAGATATATATCAATTTCATTACCTGATGATTTCGGACAAGGAATCAATAGTGATATAAAAATAAATGATTCTTTCATGTACTTCCAAGGTGACACATTATATACATCTAGCATCACAAGCCACATACTGTAAGAGGTACTCATATTGCCAAAGGGATTAAATTCATCTGTCGTAGACCAAGCATGATATTGCGCAGGTCACTCGCAAAGTGCGGATGCTTTGCATCGAAGTCTTTCCACACTAAAGAGTCGGCCAGATGGCTAAGTATGTTCTCCTCCGGAACCCGCTGCTCATAACGCCATCTCATTTCTTCAGCTGTCTTTGTGGACATATACAACCTTTGAAGTCTTGGAATCAATGGAAAATATCTCAAAATCTTTTGAGGTATCTTCTTTCCTTTTTTATTATCGATTTTGTATCTAGGCTTACCGCAATTCGGACATTTAGTTGCTTGTTCGTTATCATTATAAAATAATATGCAGTCATTTTTGTAGGTATGTATAGGAGTATAGCCAAGTCCCATTTTCCACATGAATATTTTTGCTTCAGATTATGATTTCTGCAGTCTCTCTCCATCAGGTAGAGCTGCTTTAATCAATGTTAAAATTTGGTCAAATGACTTCTGACTCCATCGGTTCACGGTTTTAATATGAAGCAATTTTATCAAAAACTCTAACTTGAAAAACTTTGTATAATTTGGATAAAGTGGCTCTCGTGCATCCTTTACAAGCTTTGCAAACTATTCAGAGGTTCCTTCTACCTCAAACTAGATATTATGTTCATGATCAGAATTGCTTTCAGATGCAGTAGTATTTATGCATACATTCAAACAAGCACCTTGATGTAAATCATCTAACAATTCTCCTATACCACTATATTCGACAGGTCCATCAGCATCACTATCATCTTCAGTATCATCATCGTCGCGCACCACCTCATTCGGATCACCCTCTCTATGCCATGTCTAACAAGTATACTTCTTATCCATATCATATTGTAGCAAATGCTCCTCAACAAGTGTTATGTGATGATATACCATATTGATATATCTCTTACATGGACACTTTATCCGACTAGCACTGTCAGCCTAATGCCGTGCAAAGTCAATAAAATCTCGAACTTCTTTTCGATATTCAGGCAAAAAAATATCTCTAGCATTTATCCAACTTTTGTTGATATTCATCTAACAATAAATACAAAATCATTAACAACCAAAAAAAGTTCCGTGGTATTCAAGATCCCAATCTGAATTTCGGACTAAATCACATTTCGAATTCCAGCCAAAATTCCGATCCGGATCCAAATCCGGATCACTTCATACAAAATAACACATATTAAAAAAGACATGCAGACTGAACATTAACATAGAAAATGTTGAGTAGCTGTCTTAATTAAGATATCTCTATCATAGATAGTACCAAAGCTCCGACAGTGATCAGTTTTGGCTTGCCATGCATGAAAAGTGCCTAAATATTTTATTTGCTGCAATGGGAAAGGCACTATTATGTTATGAATTGCACTTCCTTCTACTGCTTCTCTCCTAAACACTACTTCGAGATACTCCTAATAGGTGCAAATAAGAAGAGAACATAAATAACTACCAAAAGCCTAGTTATATCTATGTGTCTACTATTATCTAAGCCCATCTACAAGTTCCCCCAATCATAGCACTAGCACATTTACCTCAGCATTTGCTATTTATAAGTACATTCCATCTGAGTTTTTCTATTATAACTCAGTGCCCTGGCCAACATGCACCTTGAATGGTGTATAGGTCTATAATCTGACTGCCAAAATACTTAAAAAAAATAATAGAGATATCTTTTTTCTGGTATATATGGGCGATCATACCACTCTAGTGTGAGTACATCTCAGAAAATAAAAGATCTTGTAGGATCCATGGGCAAGCCTTGCCCTATAACTAGATTCAGTCTTTAGTGTGCTCAATAACATATGATGCAACCCAAACAACTGCATTGATTGCCTCTCAAAAAATATGTCGAACATACATCATGATAGAATCATGTAGGGAACTATAGATATCACGAAGGAATGGATGGGCCTTCAGTTGCTTTATCTCATACTGGATTTAGCCAATAATGGTGGCAGAATCTTTCTCGACAAAAATTCTTTCCATCCGTAACTCCTACCTAGCATAGTGAAGCCCACTTCGATGGCTTGAAGCTCAATTCTTGAGATGAAAGGCTCAGATAGATGTGAGACACCCACCACCAGCAACTTGATGTAGGACCAAGCAAATAACCGAAATTCAAAGAAACCCACCCAATCTGACCAATAAACATCGGTTTTGATCGATTGAAAGACATAAATCAGGTGGAATTGGATTGTGGTTTGCAAAAAATCGATTATTTATGGTCAGATTTCTACACTTTTAACATGTATGAAATCGAACCCCACCAATGTAGCATTTTACAAGCTCACTTTCATTTTCAGGATGGTATCATTTAGACTTCAATACTTCATTCTAAAAAAATACCCTGTCACTTATTTGGATTCATGATAATATTAATATTGAATTATTGATGAAAGCACATCAATTTGAGACAATTCTAAAGTGAAAGCTTTTAGATGTAGTTGCTTTTAAATGAGTAAATCCTCTCTATTTTTATTTTATTTTGTATAGGTTCAAAAATAAGTCTAAAATTTGTAACTTATAAGGTTTAGTCTTTTTTATATTAAATTGATAAAAAAATAAATAAACTTAAGTGGACCAACATTGGACTTAAAATCAATATTGGGTCAATATTGAAGTCTAAATCGATATAACCCACTCAAACCTACTACAAACCATTCACTTCAGTTTTAAATGGTTTATATATAATAAACGATCGACAGCGGATTAAATTTTCTTCAATCTAATTGAGTTCGATCGGATGATATTTTTCTCTCAATCTGACCCATGCTCAGCCCTAACCTGATGTCCAGATCCTGGATGACATACCAACACCATCCCTACCATCCCTAATACCACAATCAAAGTTAATCTTGACAAACTCTGAAGGAGAGGGCTCTCAGAAAATGAAAAAAACCCTTTGAATCACTGTAGGAGCAGTATGGGAGCCCAAAAATTTGAAGCATCAAGAGACGAGCCAGTAACGTTGAAATAGTTGTACTCCATAGCCAAGCAAATGGCTACTCCATAGCCAAGCAAATGGCTCTTTTCAATATCCAGTGCATGGCACAACCTTGACTTTGAAGATCAGACTATTTTTAGAAAGCCAGATCTGATAGGCAACATATGCCATCCGACCTCCCCAAGTACAGGTCGATTCCTCGATCATACTATAATAGATCGCATCTAGGAAGGGGTCCAGTTAAGGGCTATTGCTTGCTCCCCAAGGCTGACCATCCGCCATCCTCCAAATCAACCTTATCCTTAGATAATGCAAGAGGGTATTCTCCATTGACTCATCCTCCAACCTACAAAACAAGCAAGAAATCAAAAGCTCCATGCCCCTATCTCTGAGTAGTGCACGCACTGAAAGTAGATCCCAAACAACCTTCTAGCATAAGAGTCTCATCTTGGGATGAGCAGCCACTCTCCATATCCAAGCAGCCTCAATTATCCTATCTGATGCTGACCTGCATATCTCAAAAAGAGCCCTTATAAGAGCCTTTGGGCAACACGATCGGCCCAACTCCCTCAAATCTTAGCTATAATGGAGGAAATCAGAATGATGAGAATTTGATTAGCGAGCTAACCGCCAAAATGATGGATGACATCCTATGCTCTCTAACCCTTGCCATCGGTAGTGAACAAGTTGCACACCCGCAAGTGGTCGTCTACGTCCATGTTGATATAAGTTGGACAATGGGAGAGGGGCATGCTAAAAATCCAGACATCTTAACTCACATCAACCCATGTCCCATCCCCAATCAGCCATCTAACCTAGGCCAGCACTACTAGGGCACGGGCACAAATCTCCTTGCAAATGCAGCAGCCGCAATCAGTCTTGATCTGGGACCCTTGACTCCACATCTCATACACAGCCCTCATCACCTTGCTTTACAAGTAATCAGACTAGATGAAGAATCTAATTGTATGTTTGACAATCATAGCCTCCTTTCTAACTAACAGAGATTGAATCTCAAGGCCTCCATCTCTCACAGACTGGCAAACTACCTCTAAGGTCAATAGGTGGAGCCCACAACCATCATGCCTTAAGCCCCACAAGATATTTTGGAATATTTTACTATAAAAAAATTGATTATTAGTGATGGCTAATTGCCATTGCTAATAGTCAGTTTGTCATCATTAATAGCATTAATGACATAATGCCATCACTAAAAATTTGATGAAAATAATTTCATCACTAATTATCATTATTAACGATGATAAATTCATCGTCACTAATAATAATAATTAGTGATGATATTAGCAACAAAAATCATCGCTAATAATTTTAATTTTTTTATTTAAAATATTAAAAAATTATTAATGACAGTCTTATCATTGCTACTACCATCACTAATAATTTTTTAATTTTTTAATAAAAATTTAAAAAAATTATTAGTGTTGGTAGATGTCATCACTAATAGTTTTAAATTTTTTTAAAAAAAATTATAATTAAATATTTTTAAATTTATTTTAATTATGTCAACAAGTAATAATATTTTTTAAAATCTATTATAAATAAAATAATAATTATTTAATATAATCATAAATATAAAATTAATTATATTATATAAAAAATATAAATTATATAATTTTATAAATTTATACTACTTTACAAGTATCAAAATTACATATACATAAAAAAAATTATGTAAGATCTTTCTCATCATCTTTCTACTCCTGTATGTCCTCACCAGCAGCTGATGGATGAGAGTTAGATGTTCCAACATCATGTAATAAAGAAAAATAAAATATTATTAATAAATTTTGATATGAAGGCATATATATCGATATGGAGATATATATTTCGATATATTACTTCGATTCTTGAATAGATTATTTCTACATATTTTATTCGATGATACGGAGCTATAGACACTCCCGATCTATCGATTGGATAGTTAGATTAAATTTTTATCCCTTAGATCTCTTTTTCAGACTCAAGCTTAAACATGTGAAGCTTCTAAATATAAATATTTAAAATAAGTAAAGAAAATTATTAATAGACTTATCTATTCTGAGAGTCAGGTGCTGCTCCGTATGACAGTGGGGTCACTGGTGACCCCACATCATCTGAACCTGAGAGTATCAAGACATCATAAAGAATATTATATTAGATAATAAAGAATAAAATAACATAAAAGAGAATATCTAAAGTATTAGAGTTTACCACGTTGAAGACCAACAATTGTAATGATCTATCCCCATTATGATAAAATTTTTGAAGATTACACGGGCCTGTCGGCTAAGGCTATAGACTCATTGAATACATCAGTGTAGTATGCATGCAGATCAGAACATCTAATTCTGGCACTGCCAGGTCAGAGCTAGTTCGATGATGGCCCGATCTCAAACCCCTACCGTCATCCTCCTCATCCTCTTCTTGCTTCTGTACGTCCTCTCCAATAGCTGATAGATGAGAGTCGGATGTCCTAGCATCTTATAATGAAGAAAAATATAATATTATTAATAAGTTTTGATACGAAAGCATATATATCGATGCGAAGACATATATTTCAATATATTACTCTGATTTTTGAGCAGATTTTTTTTACATATTTTATTTGATGATACGGAGCTATAAACACTTTCGATCCATCGATTGGATAGTTAGATTGAACTTTTATCCTCTAGATCCCGTTCTCAGACTCAAGCCTAAACATATAAAGCTTCTAAATATAAATATTTAAAATAAATAAAGAAAATTATTAATAGACTTACCTACTCTGAGAGTCGGTCGCTGCTTCATGTGATTGTGGGATCACTGATGACCCTACATCATCCGAATCTGAGAGTATCGAGACATCATAAAGAATGTTAGATGATTCAGATGATTAAAAAAGAAAAAAAAATTAGATGATTCAAGAAAAATGGGTAAACTTACCAGCATTAGAGAAATTTTAGTTGGGAAAGCAACTCGATATGGCAACAAAGAATTTTCCTTCAAGGTCTAAAAGATAGTATTAAAGAGTTTGCAGGTCCCAATTTGTCGAAAGTTAAAAGGAAAGAAAATAAAGAATATGAAGGAGAGAGGGACGCAAAGAAGAAGAGCAGGAGGAGAAAGAAATTTATAAGCCAACCCGAGGAAAAGATCCCTCCCACATTGTCTTCTTCTCCTTTCCATCTAACGATGGCTGTATGCTGATTGTCTGCAGAGCAACAGACCTTTCAAAGCTACCTCGCCTTGTCGATAGAGGAGGAGAAGGAGGCATACAAAGAAGAGAAGAAGATAAAGAGGGCATGAGCTGAGGAATTGGGAGGCGACGTGGTGTGGAGAATCCAACAGGCGGACGGTAGCAATGGGGAAGTGGCGCAGGGATTCCAGTGGAGACAGTGGCATGCATGAGTTGGGGAACTAAAACATGTTTTTAATTATTTGCAACTTCATTTCTTCATTCACACTAAACCTATCTAATTTCACTGTAAACTTTAAAGGTATCATGTTGGCCTCCTTGAGTCCGGTCCAAATTTTTTTTCGAATTTCAAGCCGGGCCTAAGGCCTAAAAATTAATTGTCAAATTGCTCCGACCACGATTGGAGTATATAAGTGGATCAGAGCTGATCCGATGGTGGTCCGACCTCTAACCCCTGCCATTGAAGGTAATAGGGCTACTCTCATTGGAGAGTTTCTCAAAATGGTTCCACCTCTTGAGAATAATATTAATTTAAATAATATTATTAATTTTAATAATATTATTAATAATATTTTATTAATAATATTATTAATTTAAATATTATTAATATTTAAATTAATAGTATTTAAATTCAAATATTATTAATTTAAAATAAATAAATAAATTTAATTTTAAATATTTAAAATTTAAAAAGATGGAAATGGGATGTGGTGATGGTGATGCCGTCGCTAATACTCACAATGCAACGACGGTGCGGGTCTGACAATATGGGTCCGACGGTGCGACGCTCCAGTAGCTAGGGCTCCAAAGGATGGAGGTGGGGCTGTGAGTCAGATAAATAGGTGAAATCTATATCTCGTTGAATAGAAAAATTTTTGACCAAATGATAAATTAGCTTTTATGAATCAGATAAATAGGTGGAATCTAAGGTGCCCGACAAATTGCACAAAAGAATAGGGGCAAATAAGTAAATAAGCAAACCAAACCTAATAAAGCAATCACATTGCGCAGAGACTAATAATGAAGCCAAAATCATTCGCACATAAACTAAAATTCAAATACCTATATAAGAGATTTCATAGTTTGCCGAGCAACATCAATGGAAATTCGATTTGCACCCACTGAAGTGATCTTAAATGTCGATAGTTATTGTTCAGGTATGTAGTTTAGAAATATAGAAAAAAGAAACCAAATATGAAAAATCATACAAACTACTGGGCACTATGATAGAATGGCAAGAAAAGGAAAGCAAAAGCATGAAGCAATACTTGTGAAGAAATTCAAAGCATCCGGTAGTACCAACTTGCAAATCAAGAACATCAATTGAACCCTCCCATTGCTGTTAGGAGTAGAAAATATAAGTTAAAGTAGATAATAGCTGCTCTTCATATGATCAATTACCACACAGTATTTAAAGTGTCTTCTGCAAAATTTCTTCCATTAATTTGCATGAAGGATTGCAAAAGAGAAAAATAAACCTTGAAACTGTCATCAGAGATTGAATTTCTGGAACATTCAAAGAGCTGTTGAGTAATTCTGCTTAGTTGAACTTCATCACGAGCTTGTTGACACCAGCAAACACCAGAACCTTAAGATCAGGGTTTTCTAAATATTTTGGGCATATAAATTAAAGTCTTTTGCCACTAACAATGCATTTGAGGCAATGTACAACCAATCACTACAACGAAAAGGGGGTTTAGCGACCATTTTTTGCCGACGCTTTTGGAAAGCGTCGGCAAGTTGCGCTGACCTGCCGACGCTTTTAAAAAGCGTCGTCGTTTAACGACGCTTAAAAGCATCGTAAAACTATAGCAACGTCAACGCCGACGCTTTTAGCAAAAGCGTCGTTAAATAAAGAAAATGCCGACGCTTTTGTACGTCAGTATTTAACGACGCTAAAAAGCGTCGTTAGGTTCGTTTAATACCCCCAATCTCCCGTGCCCTAATCTATCTCCCGCCGCCCCTTTCCATCCTTTCCTCAGCCGACCCCATCACTGCCACCGGTAGCGCAGCCGCCGTCCGCCGTTCTCGTTGCCTTCAAAGAAGGGGAAGTCGAGGAGTAGCAAGGCGGGGTTTATTTTCCCCATCGGGAGGATCTCCCGCTTCCTCAAGAAGGGCAAGTGCGCGGACCGCGTGAGCGCCGGCACTCCGGTCTTCCTCGCAACCGTCCTCGAGTACCTCTCCTCCGAGGTTGGTCCTTCTCCTCCCTTTTTCTCTTCGTCAGTTAAGCTTTTGAGTTGCTGGCCGGCTTTCTTGCATATAGCTTGTTCTTGTTAGGGCCGGTCTCATTTTTTTTTCTTCAAATTTATTGTCCGTCATTGCTTTTCTTGTTTGTTTCTGGATTGTAGCATAATGTGTTGTGAATTTGTTCAAGAAATCATAGTTTTCTCTTATTACTGAGTTGTATCAGTTTGTCTGACACTCGTTATATTCGTAAGCAGTATCTTCTTGGTAATGTGAATTATAGTTTTCACCGGCCTGGTATTTTTTACAATTTCCATATCGAAAATTTACTAAATTTGGATACAAGTCTTCTGGTGGGATTGACTCAATCCTAAAATCATAAAAATGTCCAATGTACAAATCAGCAAAATTAGAAAAATTAGGGATGATCGTGCATAGTTGGAATTTTATAAAACTAAGATTTTGCATGGTTGGAAGTTTGCTGAATATGAGGAGATCTTATGCCCAAGTTTGATAGGTAATCAATAAAGTCTCTGTGTCCAGAAAAAAATTCTATATGCTGTAACTTCAGAAAAAATAATGGTAATGCTGTAACTTCAGAAAAAATAGCTTGGTAATGCCACAACCTATTTGCTTAAACTTGCAGTATGATTCTCAAGAATTAACCAATTGTTAAGCATCTAAAAATGCAGTGGTCCCTTGATTAATTTGTGTCTGAATATTTTGGGTGACAAAATGTTTTGAGCGGACAGAAGTCCTCAAAGAGTACAGGATGCATGGTTCTTATATCTTTACAGATGTCCATTATTAGACATTAGACTTTAATGTTCATTGAGCTTATAGGTGACATATTCAGCATCATCTATTCATATAGGAATTCACTATTAAAATAGTGTTCAGACTCTTTGGGCAGACGCGATCAAGTCTTGGAGCGACTTTAATTTTTGTCACTCTCACATGAGATGGCAATAGCGACTTCCTAATTAGAAGATTGCCGACAAGTTAAGCCAAAAGCTATTGAAAAATATTAAGTAGAGTTGAATAAACATAATTTTCTATGATCAGGTTAGCTACCTATTGCTTCCCCAACTAACATGCCTGTGGGATACTGGTGCACGGAAGTGTGATTGGTGTCATCGGAGTTAGCTCGACCATTCATGAGGTGCCACATTGGACTGAAAGCTCGTACTGCAACTAGTTTTGGTGTTATAGTTTTCTATAGAATGTCTAATTTAAGTAATATAATTTGTTTCTATACCGAATGCATGTTTTGAGCGTCTACTTTGCTAAAATGAAAAATATATATATATATATATTGGCTTAAACATGCAACATTAAAGATGAAGTAGGTCATTTTTGTAAGTTTGTGGGGTGTGTTTTCAGAAATAGATGTGAATAAAGTACTTTCTACGGTCTTTTATGAAAGTTTCATAAAGGGTGGATTTAGAAATACAATAAAATATGAGTGATCAAACGGTATTCAAGGTTTGTACCAAAAAATACTAATAATATCTAAGGTAAACTACAAAGGATATCACATTGTAAATGATCATTTTAAATTAACTATAATTGAAGTATTGAAATATTTTTCATCTTAATAACTAATATAACTTAAGATTTCCTCAAAAGCAAAAATAAAACTTATTTATTTTAACTAGTAAGTTGTGTAAAATATGATGTCCTAATCAAGCACCTTACAAGATAAAAAGCTAATTAGCTTTAAATTTTGAACTTTCGCATGAGAATTAGGCCCATAAGAAACTTAGCATCTACCATGGACTCAATTTAAGGTGGAGGAAAGCTCTTTTATTTTGATTGTGATCATTTTTAGTTATTGATGTGACTACCCAAATCTAGTTTGTATGTCCTTATTTGACATGTATTTATGGTTGAAAGTGGCTTTGTTTGATTTGTATGGTTAATGTTCACATACTACTGATCAGTCCAATCAAATGACACTTGTTTTTTTTTCCTTGTGGCTCTTAGCCTAATGCTAGCGAGATATCAAGCTTTCCATTTATCAGATTAGACTTCATTTTGTTGTGATTGAAAAGTTAAATATCTTTTCTGTTATATGGAGATTATGAGCACATGGTGCATAGTTTTCATACCTTTATTCAATGGAAACGTCTATCTTTATCTCATATCTTAATTATGAAGAAAATCCAATTATCATACCTTGCATTGTCACTTAGGGCCATTATAATATACCTTGCCTTACACAATTAGTTTCAATTTTTGGGAGTTATGTTTGCATCCTTAGTGTAGATCTTTATGATTTTTTTATTCATTTTGAGAGTTTCATAATTTCATTATATAAATTAAGCCGTTGAAAGTGCACACATATCATAATATATAAACATTGACAATAGCAAGTGGAGGATATGTTTTTATCATATTTTAGAAGCAATATAGCACAATTTACAAATTGCAATTTTTTTTTTTATCACTGCACTATATGGATTATGTATTTATTTGTATAGTGTTGTCAATAATGTCCTCTTAACATATAATTAACTACAACTTTTTGAAAAGTACATTGGAAAAGTCAATTTGATCAAAAACTACTGATAGTTCCATAATAAATTTTTATTAGCTACATCAAATGCGCACTATTGTAATGCAAAAAAAGTTTTTATTAATCTAGATATTGTTTCCATAGCATTGTTTGCCAAGGATAAAAGAGCTAGCAATAATAGAATGCATTTCAAAGTGAGGTCCATAGACTAATTTAGTTTCAACAGTTTCTATATCATTGTGAAATATTCAAGTTGGTTGATAATCTCTCATTAAATTGTAGTATTAGTTACAACTTTTTATCACAGAAATGGCTAGAGTTGAAATTTATCTAAATAATTTTAAAATACATTAATATAGAAATTTATCACAGAAATGGCTAGCAATAATTTTAAAATGCATGCTAAGTAGATTTTCATGGGTGTTTTTGTGATGGTTGTGAATTTCATGCCAGGCAATATTAATTATGAATTAATTTTAAAAAAAATTACATTGCATAA